>NC_056750.1:222882948-223015448 GCF_019279795.1 Protopterus annectens
AAATTAAATAATAACTACACTCTGCCATTAACATCCCCAGTTCCGGATACAATAACATAAATAGAAAATGTACAGAAACATCAGGGTACTTGCTATGCAGTAATAGATTTTGTGAATGATTTCTTTACTATACCAATTGCAGAGAAAAATTATGACCAGTTTGCTTTTACTTGGCAGGGGCGACAATATACATTCACCCGGTTACCACAGGAATATTTACATAGTCCCACCATCTGTCATAAAATAGTAGCAGAACATTTAGACAAGATAAAGTTACCTCAGAATATGCAAATTTTACTTTACATTGATGACATTCTTATTCAGGGAAATTCTGAGCAAGAAGTGAGTGAGTATTTACAGATAGTAATTGGTCACATGAAGACAAGGGGGCTGGGAAATAAACCCCAATAAAATACAGGGACCATCTCAGACAGGAAAAGTTCTGTGAATTCAGTGGCATCAGGGACACAGAGAAATCCTGTTGAAGGCAAAACAAAAGATTTTAGAATTTCCAACCCCTCAAGATAAAACAGCGGCACAGTGTTTTATAGGATTGTTTGGATTCTGTAGAGAGCACATCCCTCATCTTAGTCAAATACTTTCCCCACTATGCAAAGTGACTAGAAAGAAATATGAGTTTATCTGGGAGGATAATCAGCAGAAAGCTTTTGACCAAGCAAAGCAAGCTATTCAAAAGGCATGGATTTATGACCCCTAAAGGACGAGGAAGTAGAATTACATATTTCTGTGCAGGATCACTATGGCATTTGTAGACTTTGGCAGAAACAGGGAGCAAAGCGGATGCCACTAGGATTCTGGACTAGGAAATTACCAGATGCAGGGGAAAGATATTCTGCTTTTGAAAAGCAACTACAAGAATGCTAGTGGGTGCTTGTAGGTTTATTTATTATAGCAATAACCCACGCCTGGGTGTGGGTAATGCTGGATTTACCCACGGTTGGCGTGGTTTGGTCCCGAGGGCGAAGCCCGAGGGACCAAACAAAGACAACCGTGGTAAATCCAGCATTACCCACACCCAGAAGTGGGTTATTGCTATTATACAATGCCATTATTTAAGAAAAGAAATAATTACTTTTCTTAAATAATGGCATTGTATAATGCCTCTTTGCTGCCCTTCCGCACCTGTCTGGTGTTCACAGTTCTGATGTACGCATGCTCACGCAGTACATCAGAGCTTTGGGCAAAAGCAGCGGAGAACAAGTTCTCCGTTGCTTTACTATCTCGCTATGTTAAATGGGTTTAACATATGAGATTTAAAATAAGCAACGGAGATCTCCGTTGCTTATTTTAAAGCTGTCTCGCTATGTTAAACTCATTTAACATAGCGATTAAGTTAAAGCAACGGAGATCGCAAGATCTCCGTTGCTTTTATTGTGTCGCTATGTTAAAGGAGTTTAACATAGCGAGACAGCTTTAAAAAGCAACGGAGATCTCCGTTGCTTTTAAATCTGTCGCTATGTTAAACTCTTTTAACATAGCGAGACAGTTTATACTAACGGAAAAAGTCCGGCGACGGACCTTTTCCGTTAGTATATTGAGGGATTTACCACGGGCACGCTGGTTGGGCTAGCCAATCAGCGTGCACGTTTTTAGGGTAGGCATTGTATAATTATTTTTATTTTACATTTGTTGACCGGGCTAGTCTAACTGGATATATGTCCATTTTCAGTAGAGGCCCGGGGAGAAAAGCTCCACATGAGCAAAAATGTACAACTTCAGGTACAGATAAATAATTCTGTAACAACTTAAAGTATAGTACTATTTTGAGCTGAAGAATACACATTTTATATAGACAAATATTATTATTAAAAGAGTAGAGGATAAGAAACAGATAGAGCAACAAACAATTTTAAAGTGGCACACAATAAGAAAGAGAGGTGAAGAAATAAAAAAACGCAAATAAATGTAGCAGCTCAAGGAGCAGTATTTAGCAGTGTTATACCGTTTATCCTATAGTAGCATAGTAACTTAAGGGGAAGAAAGTGGTAGTAAGTAAAAAGAAAGTTTATATGGATGTTTTTATGTGCTAAATAGATTACTGCTACTTGCTAAGCAAGTACACAATTCGAAAAAGAGTATGTGAGTGCAACTGTTAAAAATACTAAAATAAAGTAAATGTGAGACTACTGTATGAGGTATGGAGAGAGCAGGAATCCAAATTGCTAATGGTAATGAGGGAAGGCTACAGAGAAAGGGTGGTAAGATTAGTCTGGGTTACTACATGGGCATAACCAGTGGTTACAAAGGTGTTGTTTGAGTTGTTTTTTGAACATTTTTACTGAGGAGAGAGATGAGAGTTCAAAGGGAAGGAGGTTCCAGGGTTTGCCAACAGTGTTGGTGAACAGAGAGTCACCGGCCTTATTTTTGGATTTGACTGTGGATACCAGTACTTTATTGGCTGAGCGAAGGGTTGTCAAATTACTATAGAGGGTAAGAAGGCTAGTAAGTATAGGATAATTTTTTTGGAAGATAGAGGATATTATGGGCGATAATAAGTTGTTTAATTTGGAGTTGATTATGAAGTTCTAGCCATCCTAGTTGTTTTATGTTTTGACAGTGGTGAGTTCTAAATGAGGAACCAGTAGCAAATCTGGCAATATTGTCGTAGGAGGTAGCTAGTTTGTTAAGGTTGTTTCTTGATAGGTTGGTATAGATGGGACAGGCATAGAGGAGGGTGGAAATTAGATGGGTGAGGGCAATAGTTGTTCTAGCTGTTGGAGTAAGGAAGGGTTTAATCCTATAGAGGGAGCCTAATTTTCTGTTTACTGTTTTTATTGTAGTGTTAATATGTATGTCAAAGCTAAGATTATGGTCTATAGTAACCCCTAAGAGCTTGGTAGTTGGGTCGGGAGATATAATGATACCATCATTGGATATAACTGTGAAGTGAATTGGGGGGGACTTTTGTGTGGGAGTGAAGAGTAGTAGTTTTGTTTTTTTAGGATTCAGGAGGAGGCTATGCTGTAAGAACCATCTTTCTATGCTGTTGAGCACTGTTTGGGTAGTGGCCTGAAGTTGAGATGTAGAGGTAGCTGAGCATATTAGTGTGGAGTCATCAGCATATTGGATACATGTAGCTTGAGGAATGATCAAATTTAGATCATTTATGAAGATTGAGAATAGGAGACGGCCTAGGATAGAACCTTGAGGGACTCCTAGGGTAATAGGAAGGCGAGGGGACAGATTATTTTCCCAGAGCACAGCCTGTTGCCTATTCTCAAGGTAGGATTTAAACCATTGTAAAGCCTGTATATCTAGTGAGAGAGAACTAAATATGTTCAGGAGAAGTTGATGGTTGACCATGTCAAAGGCTTTTGATAGGTCAATAAAGAGTGCTGAGGATAGAGTATTGTTGTTTTGGTTATTGGTAATACAGTCAGAAAAGGATAAGAGTTCTGTGGTGGTACTATGGTGAGGCCTAAAGCCATGTTGGCAGTTAGCTAGTAAGTTATTTTTCAGTAGGTGGTCTAGTAGTCGACGGTGGATACATTTTTCCATAATTTTAGATAAAGGGGAGAGTAAAGCTATTGGACGGTAGTTAGAGAGTTCAGTTGAGTTGCCTCCTTTGTGGAGTGGGATAATATGGGAGACTTTCCAGATAGATGGTATTGTTCCTTCAGTGATGGTTCTATTTATAAGGATGGAAATAGGAAAGGATATTGCTGCTGCAGCTATCTGTAGATATTCTGCTGGTAAATGGTCAGCTGAGGGGGTGCAAGGTTTTAGTTTATGAAGAAGAGTGCAGATGAGGGACATTGGGACTGGTTGTAAATTAAATGATGGGGTTAAAATTGACAAGGAGGATGATAGATATGTGTTAACAGGAAGTAGTGAGCTGGCAAGAGTTTGGACTGCTTCAGTGAAGAAGGTATTGAAGGCATTAGCAATATGCTTTGGACTTTCATAGTTGGATCCTGTAGGGGTGGGAGTTTTGGACTATCCTGTATGGAGGAGTCTGTTAATGCCTGCCCAGAACTTTTGTGGTTTATATTGATGGGTTTGCTGGTTGTTGTGACAGACGTTCCTTTTATCTAGTAGTATAGACTTTTTGGTTACATTTCTCAACTGTCTAAATGTTAGATGATCAGCAGGGTTTTTTGTTGCTCGCCATTTGGCCCATATTTTATTTCTCTGTATAATTTTGTGCCTTGTTTCTTTTGTTAGCCATGGAGCAATTTTTATCCTATTTCTCATTGAGCAGGATGGGGCATGATGGTCCAAGATGTCTAAGAATTTGGCATTAAAGTAGGATACAGCTTCATTGAATTGGAGGTATTTTAGGGGTGACCAGTCACAAGCTTCCAGTTCAGTTTGGAAGTTAATAGGGTTAAAGTTTTTGTTGGACCGAATGGATTTATATAAGGTTGGTTTATGGGTATTCATTTTTTGTCTGATTATGTAGGTCAGCGAGTGGTCACTGATATCATCAGGAAGGATTCCTGCATCATAAGAAAGTGGCTGACTGTTTACTAGTATCCAGTCTAGAGTTGTTTCTTTGTTGTTGGGTTTATGGATCCTGGTGGGGGAGGTGATAGTTTGAGAAAAACCATAAAGGTTTATGTGGGTAGTCTGGTTGTCTGAGATGCAGGTATTCCAGTCAATATTAAAGTCACCCAGTATTATGGTTTCTTGCGGGTAGCTGGTTGACAGCCAGGAAAGAATATTTTCCAGGATGGTTATGTTGTTACCAGGAGTGAGGTAGGCACATATTATACAGCTAGATTTGTGGGTGTTGATTTGGAGTTTAGAAATAAGGATTTCTGTTCTACTAGTAGAAGGTGGTTGCACATTTATTGGTGTTAATTGCAATTCTGATTTGTATAGTATTGCTACACCCCCGCCCCTTTTGGTTATACGATGTAATCTCATGATATTGTATCCTGGTGGGGTGATTTCATTGTCCAGTGTTGCAGGTTTTAACCAGGTCTCTGTTAGGCAAAGGATGTCGAAGGAGTGGATATCTAAGAGGGCATGGAGGTGGGCAACTTTATTGTTTAGGCTCTGTATATTGAGGTGAGCTATGAGGAGGGAGTTTGATACTTTTGTGATGGTTTGAGAAGTAGAGTGATTTTGTTTGGGAGGGTTGGTGGTGGTTGTAGTGTTGGGGCCAGGGTTTGGACGGATGTCACCATCTAGAAGTTTAGCATTTTTAATCCTGTGTATGATATTTAGGAATTTACAGGGTGCATATTTTGTTTTCTTGGGTTGGTCATAGTTGATGTGGACTAAACAATGAAACTTTGGTATTAAATAGGTGGGTGTTGAGGTAATATTAATGTAGTTATGGTAAGGTAGTTGGTCTGTCAAGGTTGCTTGTGTAAGGGACTGACTGTAGTTATTCAAGGTCAGATGTTCATATTTAGTTAGTGTATAGGTTATAGTTAGTAAAGGTAAGATGGCAATTAAGAGGAATAGTTGTTGGTATTTGAGTCTGGGTAAAGAGGCCATGGTGATAGGTTAGGTAAGTAAATAAATTGGGGTAAGGTATCTTTAAGAGGAAGAGAGTGGGGAGGTAGTGCAAGCTTTAGTGGTAAGTTAGGATATAGAGTTTGTAATTGATTAAGTACTATTAGAAGTAATGAGTATCTTTAAGTGGTGAGTTTGAGTTGTTAGGATGTGATGAGTAGGAGGATGAGATTGGCTCAGTAGGAGTGGGGGTGTGGCCACAGGAGGTTTAAGGTTAGGACCCCTGGGGGGGTGTGCGAATTGGGGGTAGGGTATGGGAGCGGAGTGAGCCCGCAGGGTGAATGGAGCGGGTTCAGACAGGTAAGAGAGTATGTCAGCAAAAATCTAACAGTAAGCAGTTAACTACTGGGTACCTTAGTTGAGAAGGAGTAGGTCTAGGAAGATAGGTAATAGTGGCTGTGAAGGTAAGTGGTAGCAGAGAGCAAAGCTAGCAGAAAGTAGCAGGTACAGATAGGGCAGGAAAACAGTTCACAAGCCTGGGACAGAACTTTAAATTCTTTGGAGATCAGGAAAGGATGGAAGATTTAGGTGCTATCCTAGCTTAAATTGCCATCTAGTGGTCAGATAGAGTAATAACAACAGAGGCAAGTGAGCAGAGAGAGATGTTTCAAGGTTTGGGAAGGCTCCTAAGGATAGTTTCAGGAGACAGTACAGGAGTGATAGCTAGGGGATCGAGAGGGGAGAATGGCTGCTGGGTATCCTGGCTAAGGTAGCATATAATACATACACTAGATATTTAGCAAGTGCTTAAATATTACCACTTTATTTGATAACACATACTTTCTTGCCTCCTAGTGAACAGGGTTCATTAAGCAGGACGGCAAGTCTTTATACTATAGAGGAGTTGTATGGATTTGGTTTGCAGGGAGTCCTTTCACCAGGTAGGTATGTTCATAAGGTATTAGAGTAGGATAGAAGTTTCAAACATTCTTGCTTCCTAGTGAACAGGGTTCATTAAGCAGGACGGCAAGTCTTTATACTATAGAGGAGTTGCATGGATTTGGTTTGCAGGGAGTCCTTTCACCAGGTAGGCATGTTCATAAGGTATTAGAGTAGGATAGAAGTTTCAAACAGAGTATGAGAAGCTGGGGCCAGGTACACACAGCAGCCGGGGGATCAGATCCTAATAGTAAAACAAGATACCGAGCAAATGACAATAGGACATACTGTACTGCTGTAATGAGATACCTACAATGCAATGGATGAAGAGTTCACCCAAACTGCATAAAATAGGACATGCACAAGAAGCGAGTATTATTAAATGGAAATGGTATATTCAAGATAGGGCTAAACCTGGAATTAATGGGGTAGCAATGTTACATGAAAAGGTAGCTCAAATACCAATAGATCAGCAATTATCTGTTACTGACAAAACTACACCAGTCAGTAAATCTCCAGTAAAATGAGGAATGCCATATGTGCAGGTGCCGCTTGAGCAACATAAACACATTTGATTTACTGACGGGTCGGCAAAATATGTAGGAAACAAAAGATGTTCAAGGGCTGTGTCTTACAATCCAGTAACTAAGAAAATCCTAACATCTTCAGGGAGTTGTAAAAGTTGTGAGTATGCTGAATTATATGCTGCATGTCAAGCACTGAAACAGGATATGCCAGATACATGTCATATTTACACTCATTCTTGGTCAATAGCAAATAGACTAGCAACTTGGTTGCCTACATGGCAGAAAAATTATTGGAAAATTCATTCTAAGACATTTGGGGAAAATAATTATGGGAATCAATTTGGGAAATGGTAAGTCGAGGTACTGTGACAGTTTATCCTGTTGATGCAAATTGTTCTGCAGACTCTCTAGAACAATGGTTTAATTCTGTTATAGATGAACAAACAAGAATTTTAGAAGTTAATACATGAGATGATTCTGAGCAGATGGGGATGTCAAAATGGGCACATCAGAAATGCAGAGATTTGGGAGAAAAAGCCACTTACAGGCGGGTACAAACAAGAGGAATTGCACTTTCATTAGATTTAATTAAAACTGTTATATTACAGTGCCCGGTATGTCAGCATACACAACAAAGGCCTATACCTCATACAGTTCAGGGACATATAGGACAAGGAAAGTTGCCAGGACAAATATAGCAGATTGATTATATTGGTCCTTTACCCACTAATAAGGGCAGTCAATACATATGTACAGCAGTAGATACTTATTCTGGATACCTTATTGGTTTTCCGTGCCAGTGAGTGACACAGGTAAGTACTCTAAAAAAACATAGATTTGATCATTCTGTATTATGAAATGTCTTTGCAAATACAAAGTGACAATGGCTCTCACTTTAAAGGGAGAATAGTACAGGAATTTGCAAAACAGCATAATATTGAATGGTTGTTTCATATACCCTATTACCCACAGGCATCAGGATTAATTGAGAGAATGAATGGATTAATTAAAGACCAGTTAAGAAAACTAGGAAATGGTACTCTGCAAAACTGTAGAAATAATCTAAATATGGCATTACATATTTTAAATAATAGAGCAATTTCAGAAACAGAAACACCATTAATGAGAATGTTAACTCCAGCATTGCAGAGCAAGCCATATGTGACGAGAGAAACAATTGCATATTGGAAAACTCGGGAAGGTGCATTAGCTCCTACTAGAGCCACACCTGAGACTGCAGGGCTGATTCTATTTTCGATGAATGTCTACAAAATACTGCTATGGTCAGTTAAACTGATAAAAACCGGAATTGGAATTCAAATTCCAATAAAGTATTTTGGTTGGCTAGTGCATCAGTCAATACTTGCTTTGAAAGGTGTTCAGATTGTGGATGGAGTTACTGAAGCAGATTACCAAGGGGAACTTAAAATTATTTTGTTAAATACTTCAGATGAGACTGATTATGTACAGAAAAAAGATAGGTTAGCCCAAATTTTTATTATACCTGTGTTAGGCGGCACAGTCACCAGAGGGCAGTCATTGCCTGTTGCTGCCTTTGAGAGGGAACAAATATCCGGCATGCATAAAATCAATTCAGGTGCAAAAATATGGGTCCCTGAACCCAATAAACAACCTGAACAAGCAGAAGTTATTGCTATGGGAAATGACAATACTGTTTTAATTATGAAACCAGGAAAGGAAAAAAATGGGAATATGTACCAGCAGATTGGTGAGAGTAATCATGCTACTTTTCTTTGATTTCAGATTCTAACTCCAGTCTATGCAATGCTAACTGCTGGTGGTCTCACTGTGCTATATGGAGTCTCTTTGGCAGAGTGCATAACACCAGGAGTAAAAGTAACCAGTCAGCTCAACAGTAATTCGGTGGGGATGGGTTGCTAGTGCACAGAATAGGACACAAGGTACTTTTACCTGCCCTGCTGGACAAGAATGTTCTACTGTCAATTTGACTTCCGAAGGAAATCTAACTATTTGGAGAGTGAGAAGAAGACATTTGTATGTCCAACTACTGGGTGACGGACCAACTACAGTAACAATCTGAAATTACACGGACATAAAATGTTGCAATTGTAAATATGAACAGACATATCAAGAAAATTATTACTTTTGTCAGAATGGAACTGATATTTATAGTGAATCAATTGACATACAGTACATTACTGCATTGTTTTGTATGAATACAACTCAAATCATAAACAAAAAGGCATGGGCTTCACAAATAACTGTATTGAATAACAACCCCAAAGCTCATTTTGACCAAATAATTAAAGTACCTTCTCTGTGTAGATATGTAGGACAGGAATATCAAAAGACAGTGTTACATTTTTAATATTACTTTTCCAAGATTAGGTAAGTGCAGGCAGAAATGAGCATGGTTTAGTACCTTATTAGGAGGCATTCGTATGGGGTTAGGAACCTTGAATGCAATTGATGTTGAAGTTTTAGCTAATAAAATTAAAGCTGTGGATCAGGATATTTCACAAATTATACATTTACAAGCTCAGTGGAATCCTACACTTTGGCACACACACAAACAGGTTGTTAGTTATGAGAAAGAATTTTTAGATCAATTTAATGCTTCTGTGGTTTCCAAATTGAAATTTGATGCAGATGTCACTATGTTTGTAAATTGGACATATACCTTACCGTCTTTTTATGTTTCAGTGCAGAAAAATCGTGTGCAGACCAAATTAATGCTTAAGAATGAATATGATTGGAGACAACTGTTTAACCAATGGATACCTAGTACTAAATGGATAAGGCTGTTTTCTGAAAAAACTAAATGTGCAAACAACTTTTGTACAGGTTATATTATGCATTATAATGCCACAAATGCAAAAATGATGTGTCAACCTATAACCTTGCCACTGGTATTTGGACCTCCTTCATATCCATTCCAATATTGGTTAACCCATTTAGAAGGGAATTACATTGACTTCTCAAACAGAACACACAAATTAGAATATTGTACTGAAACAATGGATAGACTCATCTGTGGACAACATTCCCCTATATATGAACCATGTTTACTTCAGCATTCAATCAACATCTGTAAATGGACTATAGTACCTCCTGCTTTTGAGATGTTCATAGAGTTAACACCACAGTTTATATGTTTAGTGACAAATCAAATGCTGTAATATGCCTTGAGAAATCCTTTTGAAGGTTGCCTAGGTAATGTAACTCATTTTAACTGGTATAATGAAACTTATATCTTTTCTCTTGAAACATATATTAATGTATTTCATGTCTGGTCACCAGACAAGCTGGAATATTATAACTTGACTTTAACCTGAATTCTTTACAGAAAGTATTGAACAATATGCAACATCTTGAAAAACATTTATGGTGAGTAAATCATAGCATTTTACATCATGAAATGACAAGTATTATTATAGGGAATAGGTTGGTTAGTTTAGCCAAGAAAATAGAATCTGATACAGCACATAACCGGTGGGATAAATTTACCTGAGGGTCAACCGGCACCAAGTTGTTGAATTGGTTAATACACACAATATTACTTCTACAGATTGCTTTGATTTTATTGACATTCTTGAATTGTGAATTAACTTATTGTGTTTATAAAAAAGGCAAATATGGTCTTGAATGTCGGATATAAGTGAGTCAATAGTCAAGGGGCTGAATGTCATATGAAAGAGGGGCACATTGAGTGAGTGTGATTATTTGACTGATGCCTCACTATATCTCGACATTCTTTTTATTTTCTTTATTAAGTAATGTTATATTCTGGAAGTGTCAGCAGGCATGAGAGATGATGCTGTGTTCCAGAATAGTTTAGTGATTTCAGCAAAGTCACTACAGTTGATTACGAAATATGTCTTGTATGTGTATGTGTGCTGGGATATTCCAGTAAAGTACTAAAACTTGCAAAGTCATTGGAATATTCCAGTGTAACACTTGAAAATTGCAAAATCATTGTATTTGGTTCCTTCTGGGGTGGGTGGCTAACACCACAGAATGATCTAGCTCCAGCCTACACTGGAGAAGTACTGATTCTCATGACTTGAGGTAAACACCTTGTTCAGGACAATTTCCACACATTAACCCAGTCCATGCCATCCATCACAGCAGTATTAATATTTTCTTCCCTACTCACTCATTCACTCACTCACTCAGTGTCTACTCTGTTAATACAGCATATACCAAAATACTTCTGACATTATCTTTTCCACTCAATCACTCTCTGACTCTCCAGTAAATATTCACACTTTCTTCCCTTTGCACAATTGCAATCCCTTTCGTTCTGATCTCAAAACGCATCCTTTCTTTTCCCACCCCACCTGTCATATCCTTTAAATAACCTTACTTCATTTAATTTATTTTTTATTCCTGACTTTATACCATACCTCCCCTTTTTCTGCCTTACCATCCTATTCTTATTCATATGCAGTACTGCAAATTCCTGTATTTGATTCTCAACTCTGTCTATCTTACTTCTTAGCCAACTTGCTGACTGCTCATGTCCCTGATAACGATCCTTAACATTACTCTAACAAATCTTTGTATTCGACTTTATAACTTCATTGCCTCTCAATATCATGGCAAGATTATAACTTCATTGCCTCCCCTTCTCACTAGCTTAACTACTCTACTTCTGTTACTTGCTTTCTTCACAGACTGCCAAATTGCTGTTTTCTTTCTTTCTTTCTTTCTTTCTTTCTTTCTTTTTTTCTTTCTTTATTTATTTATGTATTTACTTGGGCATTTAATCCAAAATTCTTCACCAGAAATTGCTCCACATCTATTAAGCAGTGCATCTACTCTTTACTTGACATTATGAATGCTATAAACCATCCCTGGATGTATACCCAAGGATGTGGCAAGTCTTTTACAATTTAACTGAAATATCAACAGTATTCACTGTGGAGTATGCATATATAGTAATCACTACACATGGCCAAGTATTACTGCCATGTTTCTCACCTAAAATGGACATTAACTAAATACTCCATACATTGAATTCTAGCTAATTTTTGTGCCTTTTCTTTTGAAAATGTGTTTTGCACAATGTCTGTCATTGCACACTAGCTGGTGAACACAAGATCTGGTTTAGGCACCAGTCCCCTGCCATTTTTCTTTAGATCTTTGAAGGGAAGACATGTCAGGTGTCTGTGAGGATAGTGCTCTATTTAGAGCACAGGGGTGGTGTGTGCAGGAGTCTAAGATTTTTGTGGGCTTCTCCTAAAAATTACAAGCAGTGGCTTCTGCAGGATAGCTATACCATGTCTCTGTACAAGAATGAGGCTTGGAGTTTGTTTAACCAAGGCTGTCACCTGTGCTACTGACATCCAGCTCATGGGTGCACAATAACATCACCATTGCAGTGACTTAAAAAGTTGAAAACAGGACCACCTTACACAAGGGGTTCATCATTAAAGTTCTTACAAACCATCTCAGTTGTGTAAGTACATAGTCCCATAACTATGCAATATGCTACCATGAAATGACAACACAAGCAAGTCTTCAGCTGCTACAGCCCAGAGAGGCATTTGATAAGTATGGATTCAGGTATGACTGATTGACAATTCATAACAGCACAGATTTTACCAATAGGTTATCAATTATGTGGACATCAGAAAAAAAAATAGCCAAAACCACGAATCTCGAAAACTTAATGACTACATTTTTATAACCCCTTTGTTGAAATTAAAGGCATTAAAATTATGAGCTGACATTGCAGTTTTATTTTATTTTACTTTATTTATATAATTCTATTATATATCATTGATTATTATGTTTTGTGTGCTTAGATAGTTAATGTTTTATATGGGCATTTACTGAGAACTGTTTTTTCCTTTATTGATAAAGGCAGGCTGTATGATTTTAAATAATTCCGTGATGATTTTCATGGTTTTAATTAGGGTCACATGACTGAATTGATGCATTTAGGATGGGGGGTCGTATATTTGTCTGATGAAGTTTTAATTTTGTAGAACAAAAACACTTATTTTCTACAGTCTTTTACAGTTATTAAAGTAGTTTCTGAGACTTGTGGTTTTGGTGATTTTTTTGTTTTTTCTTCGTCATTTTTTAGAGTTGGATTTGATCTGTTTGTGTGGTCTGTTTTGTGTTTGTCATGGCCATGGATGCTCTGGAGTCTTCACCGCCATTGTACTCAGAGGTTTCTATCATTGAGTTGCAGCAGAATAAGGGCAATTTAATAACGCTAATTCAGCAACTCACTCAATGTCTGGATGCTTCATCCCTACCTAGGTCTATGAGTGCAGAAGGGAGGCTTTCTATTCCTAGTGGCAGCCTGCAGGGTGAACATTTGATGGGCTCCAACACCTTACTGCCTGTTAACAGGATGGGGACATGATCAAACATAGACAAGTAATTTCCCAATATTATCAGAGTGGCTGGAGGATGGGTTTTGCTTTAATCCTAACTCCTTTCCGCATGATACAGGTGAGTTGATAGTGCATCTGTTGGATGAATTTGATTATCATAGGTTCATAGGTGGGTACTAGGCTATCAGCCTAAGGGCCTAAATAAGCCTAGCCAACAAGGCTCCCTGGCTTACGCCACCCAAGAAAGTTAATTTCCTGTGCCCCTGTCGAGCAGAGCCACAGAAGTGATCCCTGGGGTGTATTTCCTATTTCCCATCCCCTCATCAAGACTTTTCTTGAAGAGTGCTAATGAGGAACCTTGCTTGACATAGATGGGTAGCTTGTTCCAGAGTATAGGAAGTCTCTGGGACAGGAATCTATCCCTCCAGCATGTCCTGTTTATTGTGGTGACAAGGTTTAGGCCCCTAGAGCATGTGGCTTGGAGAGTTTGGGATTACTTTAGGTGTAGCATGTCCAACAGATTTGGGTTTAACATAGCTTTATATGTTAGGCAGAGATCTCCTCAGAGTAGGCAATATGCTACAGAGTAAAGCTGGAATTTTTTGAGATGGTCAGTATAGGGCAACTGTTTGAGGCCAGTAATCCTCTTTGTGAGGTACTTCTGTGGCCTTTCCAGCTGCTGCAGATGTCTTGTGAGGTACATTCCAAAAGGGGAGTTGTACTCTGTAATGGGTCTAATGAGTGCTGAGTAGAGGGGAACAATGACCTCTTTTTTCCTGGATGAGAATCCTTTTGTGATGAGGTGTCCCACATAGAAGGATTTCCTGACTACTGTGGTGATGTGATTATCAAAGGAGAGACTACTGTCCGCCTGGGTCCCAAGGTCTCTTATCACACATTTGGTATTAAGTAGACTGCCATTTATGTGGTAGTTCATGGGTACAGAGTTTTTAGCAGAAGGGATGACAATGCACCTTTTGGCATTGAGCTTGAGGCCATGCCTCTGACACCAGACATCTGTCTCAGTGAGGCCCTTCTGTAGGATGTCTACATCATTTGGGGACTCGACTATGGCTCCTAGTTTGGTGAGATCTGTGAACTTCAATAGCCAGAGGCCTTCTGTGTTAGTCTGTACTTCAGAGAAGTAGATAACAAACAGGAGAGGTCCCAGGACTGAACCCTGTGGTACTCTACTTGTCACTGGTTTGAAGTCAGATTTGGAGTCTGCAACTTTTACAGTGTGGGTTCTGTCAGTGAGCCAGTTGGCAACCCATCTTGTGATGTAGGGATTTATACCAAGTTTAGTGAGTTTAGCTATAATTCCAGAATGGGGGATGGTGTCAAAAGCCTTGGCATGGTCAAGATAGGCTGTGTGAACCACCTTACCCTCATCTACGGCTCTGGTGACTGCCTCAAAGAAGTTGATCAGGTTCAGAAGGCATGATCTGCCTTTCACAAACCCGAACTGGGTGGGGCCCATAGTTTGGAGGTTACCAATGTCTTTGTTTATGAGTTCCATGATGATACATTCCATGGCCTTGCAGATCAGGTTCATCAGGATAATAGGGCAATAGTTCCCAGGATCAGTGGTGGCTCCCTCTTTGTGGAGTGGGATTACTCACAAAGTAAATATGCTGGGAAACCATTCTGCTGGCAACCAAAAACTGTTTTATTAAGCGCTTTTTGTCTCTCCTGATAGGGAGACTTCTCAGATAAAAAGTACATTCAAGTGCACAGTTTATATAAGTATGTCATCGATCATGTGATACAAAAACTCACCTCCATTTAAAACATCCCTTCCACATACGATATTTATACATACGAATTATTATATCTTTTTTAAAAAATCACATCAAACAATAACTGAATTATTAATTTTAAGTCCATTAAAAATTGTTGTACTAAAATACATTTTAACTACTAAATTGGAACAATAATTCAGCATTATTGTTAACCAAAAATAAGATAAAACCAAACACTAGACAGTTCAACAGGTTTATTTAGAAGTGCATAAAGTTTGTTTCTTATTACTTGCTTCCTAACTTTTATTTAAATTATTTTGTCTTGTTCTATTTGATAAACATCTTGGTACCCAGTATGCGAGGCTGTTAACTAGCCTAAACCACCCTTACACTTATCTTTCCAGGTTTTTCAATTTTAAGATGCACAAGATGGAAAAAACTTCATTCAATCCTGGGTGTGGCAAGCATCTGTATGCAGTTGCCACCTTAATTCAAGTCTTTCTAATAGTAATGATTTAAGGTCACCCCTGCCATTCAAGTTGACACAATCAATGGCCCTGAATTTAAAAGTGTGATCAGGGTATGTCTCCACATGTCTAGCTAAGCCACTTTCTGTTTTTTGTTTTGCTAATATAGTACAAGTGTTCATATACTCTTCCTCTTAGCTTTCTGTCTGTTTTCCCAATATAGAAAGCCAGACATTGCTCGCACTCTACCATGTATACTACTGCTTTACTCTGACAATTAAACTTAAATTGGGTCACATATTTCTGTTTCCTCAAAGTGAAGCACTGGCCTACAGCCATGTGTTTACAATGATTGCACATATTGCATTTAAACATGCCTGTTCATATGCAGGGGCCTTTTACTTTATGTTGAAATATGTTTTTCAAATTCTGTCAATGTTGAAAAACTATTTTTGGTGTTTCCTGAAGTTTTTGCCTAAGTACAGTCGTTCATTATCAATGACCAATTTTTATTGATGACAGAATACAAAGCTGGAGCATTTATACGGTATCTAGTAATGAGTGTTGTGGTACTGTGCACTCTCATCTTTGGTTCTATATTTACACCCCTTACAGTATCACCTACCATTGTACCCTTAATGCACAAAATTGGTTTATAAAAACCTCCAGCTTTCTTATCTTGGACTTCTCTGATCAATTCATTGATCAGTGGTTCTGGGTAACATCTTACCTTGAACATACTACTCAGGTTGTTACATTCCATAACAAATTCCTTATCTTTTGTCACCATTCGGGCAGCCCTTACCAACTGCCCTTTAACAACTGATCATTTTTGATGCAAAGGGTGGCAACTGCTAAAGTGGAGGAATGTGTTAGAATATGTCTCTTTACGAAACATTTTTGCATAGTAACTGTTGTTATCAAATCTTTCCTAAGGTTTATGTCCAAGTAAGCTATAGATTCAGTACTGAAAGTGTATGTAAATGTAAAAAATAAGTTGTACTATTAAAGTAGGATACCATGTCCATAGTGTGTTTTTCATCACCATCAAATATAAAGATATCATCCAGAAACCTGGTGTAATGAATGATTCGGCTAGCAACCTCTAAGTTATTTTTTACAAAGTGTTGTTCCCAGTATGCCATCACTAAATTTGCTAGGCTAGCACCACACGGTGAACCCATGGCCACCCTGACTTTTTGTAAGTAATACTTGTTGTTAAAAGTTAATAAGTTCTGGATGAGGACTATATCTATGACGTCACATGTGAGAGAAACTTCATTAGATGGCGGTCCATTGCTGCGCATCATGTAACTTACCCACTCTACTCCCTCTAAATGGGGAATAGAAGAGTATAAATCTTTTACATCAACTGTAATAAAGTTGTAAGTAGGATTAAACTCCATTGTGTTGATGTTTGAAAGGAAAGACCAGGAGTCTTAACAAATTTGACTCTTCTCGATCACATATTTCTTCAACATTTGATCAATCACTTTCGCTAGGGAATACGTGATGCTGTTTCTTGCATTCACTAATGGTCTCATGGGAAGGCCACTTATATTTTTATGAACCTTTGGGATCCCAAAGAATACTGGAATCCTCGGGGTTGGCATTGAAAGACAGTTAAAGAGATCTATTGACCTCTGACCTGGAAACTTCCACATAAGTTTCACTATTTAAAACGTTCTCCATCCTGTTGATATAATCATCACTATATATGATTGCCAACCCACCTCCCTTTTCAGGTTGTATCACATGTATCCCTGCCTGTTGTAAACCTTCCAACAACAATTTTTCATTTTTGCTTATATTAGGAACAAACGAATTAGACCTATTACCTTGTTCTATTATATTTCGTAAATCCAGTTCACATATCTTTTCAAAAATGTATAAAGTAGGGTGTAAAGGTGGATAAAATATACTAGCTGTTTTGTGCTCTTTTGTGTCATTATTATCCTGACCAAATAACACCCTAAAATTTAATTTCCTTACGAAGAGTTTAAGGTCTATACGTATGTTTGCAATATCCATTTTGCAAGAAGGAACAAAGCTCTGGCCCTTGGCTAGTAAGTCTGCCAGACTCTGTTCGATGCTCATTGTTGTATAATTATAAATTTTAAAGTCATGATCAGAGTTGTACACAATGTTACAAACATGTTCAGACCGCTCTTTCCATTAATTATCTGCGCTTGTTTCGATTGTTCCTTTTGTTATTGTTGGAGTTGTTGTTCTTGCATTGAAACCCACTCCCCCTCCCCTTCTGATGTGTAAGATAAGGGTGGTGGTTTAGCACCCTGTTTTGAAAATTTCCTTCTATTTGTCCCTCTATTGTTTGATTTTCCCCGTTATTCTGTGATGCTCTGTTGTTTGCTATACGTTCATTTCTCCTTGGTTCTGGTGTGTTGTGCACTGAATTAGGCTCTTCTAGACCATCTGTTCCTGCCTGGTTGCCCACCCTATGTAAAGATTCAATAGTCCCATTCTGATGTTGAAGGGAATTAGTTTGAGAGGAGGGTGATTTGGTGTAACCTGTGCCTGTTTTATAAGCTTGTCTGTTCCTCTATAACTTTTTTACTTTCATGGCTTTAAGTTTGAGCATATGCTGGCCAATGCTTGTGTAGATTTTCTCATAATCAAAACAATATCGCTGGAAAGCAGTATTTGCTTTAATGAGATTATCCAGTTCAGTAGCCTCTTTAACCAACACTTCAGCATTCTTTTTATAATGGACACAGATCAAGTCTAACAGTTCTAAACCATGCCTATTGAATAATTTCAATAGGTCTTTGTGAAAGTCAGACCCTTCTATTAAGCCAGTAGGGTATTGCCAGCTTCTCAGGCCCTTAGGCACTATACCCTCACAGATGCTTTCTTTAAAATAGATAATTTCTAATTGCAGTTTTTTATATTTCATTAACCTGTGATCAAATTGCTGTAGGAGTGAAGAAATGTTGGTTAACCCTCCAGCCGGTTGCTCCTGTTGGTCCTTGCTGTCTTTTCATTAAAACCCAATGATGTAGAAAGCCAGAGGTTGAGGTTAGGAGCTCCAACAAGCCCTGAGGGTGTTCCGGCGGTGTTCGTAGCTGTTCTGATGGTCCTTGTTTCGTTATTGAGGCTGGTAACAAGTCCTGCTTTGTTTAGTTTAGTGTTCATTGCTGCTGATGAAAAGGAAGGTCGGGCAGCTTGAGGGGAACTCATTCCATTCCTTAAACTGTTCAAGTGAGCAGTTTCCTGTATTTCCATTTTTGGGGATCCTGATAACAGGCTTCTATTTGTTATACCACCAGTTTGCGATGCGTTTGTTGCATCTAACCTCATGGAAAGATTATCAACTCTTTGGGACAAGGCTTCAATAAGTAAAGTCAAGTCCCCTCTACTGTCTCTTTGAGTAAGAGATGAAGGTGTGCCTTGAGAGATTTCCCTAGCTGCTGCACACAAATGAACCAAAAAAGCCGATTACACACAAACAAAGTAAATATGCTGGGAAACCACTCTGTTGGCAACCACAAACTGTTTTATTAAGTGCTTTTCATCTCTCCTGATAGGTAGACATCCTCAGATAAAAAGTACATTCAAATACACAGTTTATATAAGTATGTCATCGATCATGTGATACAAAAACCCACCTCCATTTAAAACATCCCTTCCACATAAGATATTCATACATACAAATTATTATATCTTTTAAAAAAATCACATCAAACAATAACTGAATTATTAATTGTAAGTCCATAAAAAATGCTGTACTCAAGTTTTGGTGATGTTAATATTAAACTTGAGACTAGGGAATATGACTGGATTACCTGTCTGCAAGCAGATTCCTTACCAGGAATTAATAAGCAGGTTTCACTTAAACCAATTCTGAAACACAAACAACAATGTATAAGGTCTTGATATATATGGAAATATATATATGTACTTTTATATTTTTAGATATATTTTATGAAAAAAGTATGTATGCATATGTTTTTAGAAGTTTATGTAAGGAATTAGTGGAAATTTAATTGAGTGTGTTATGATAGGTTGGATTGTGTCATGTGATGTTATTTGAATGATATAAATTGTATGTATTTAGAAACACTTTGTAACACTGATGAAGGACTTTGTCTGAAAGCTTTGGTATATGACAGTTGTATTAAACTTTGTTTTAATTCAGTGCTGTGAAGCTGTTTCTTTTCTTGATATATTGCCTTATGCCAGTCCTACGATTCCTTTTATATAGGAAAAACTGAACAAAAATTATGTAAGAGGGTTTATAAACATATATATGACATTAGGAAGGGCAAGACTACCATTGCTCTGAGCAGGCACATAATAGCATTAGGGGAACATAAATTCCATTTTACAGTAATTTAAAGAGTAGTATGAAATGTTAGAGGAGGTCCTTGGGAATTATTGTTGGAAAAACGTGAATTGTTCTGACAGGTGTATTTTTACTCCTATAGGTGGCCGGGGCTTAATGACTACATTTCTATAGCCCCTTTGCTGAAATTAAAGGCATTAAAAAGATGAGCTGACATGACAGTTTTATTTTGTTTTAGTTTATTTTATATCATTCTTTTTATATGTTATTGTTTATTATGTTTTGTGTGTTTAGATAGTTAATGTTTTATATGGGCATTTACTGAGAACTGTGTGTTTTTCCTTTATTGACAAAGGCAGGCTATATGACTTTAAATAATTCAGTGCTAATTTTTAGGATTTTAATTAGTCACATGACTGAATTGATGTATTTAAGGTGGGGGATTGTATAAGTGATTTGTCTGATGAAGTTCTAATTTTGTAGAATGAAAGTGCTTATTTTCTACAGTCTTTTACAGTTGTTAAAGCAGTTTTCTAGATTCATGGTTTTGGCGATTTAATTTTGTTTATTTTTCTTGGTCTTTTTATTTAGTTGCATTTGAACTGTTTGTGCTATCTGGACATTAGGACATAAAATGGTGGTCAGATTACATGAGTATGCATATTCAACATTTGCAAAAAGTACAGCCCTGTATGAGTAGCTTATGCAACTGTGAAGTAGCTAATGGATAGGTAAGGACATATGTATGTGCGTAAATTCCAGGCAACAGAAATATTGCCTGAAATTTATATGTGTGTAGTACACACCTGATTTGGTACCATTGATCATACATTATTAAGTTCTTATCTACATTTTCCAAATTATTTGTACATATACAATCTTAGCTTGTAAAGAAGTGGATAGATATAGCAGTCTCCCATCACCTTCCTGCTAATTAATTAATAAACTCAGCTAGGGTCCTGCCCTCTACTTACTCTTCACTTTCACCACTGTCCTGGAAAACCCATTCCACACCTTTGATCTGCTCAAAAATAACTTTACACACCCCACATGGCCAGTACACAAAAAACAATTTCTACACTCAGCATTTGTGTGATACTTTGTAATAGTAATTGCTACATTATGTTGTATGGCAAAAGCACTGATCAGATTTTGCATTCAGCTTCATTCATATGGTGGACCTTGAACTAATTTTCTTATCCACACTACATGATAGAATGCAGTAATGATATCATTCAGAGAAGACAGTCATTTTTATATGTATAACAGGCTAGGGGGTTAAATGTACTCCTGATGAGATATTTGAATTATCAATACAATATGTCATGAATTCTGATCCACACATTACCAGTATCTGTTTCACAAAGCACATTGTTCATTTCCTCCATATGTCATGTTCCTTTCAACTATTTGATTTCTGATAACTGTAATATAACATTAAATGGTGTCAGCAGCTAGTGCACAAGTCTCAAGAATATTAACTGAGGTAGGCAGGTGTTCAAATCCAGCACTGTGTACAAATTTTAAAACTTCTTTGTACATATACAATCTACCTCGTGAAGAAGTGGATAGATATGCTACTCTCCCACCACTATTCGTCTCATTTCTGGATTACTTCCCCAATACCCTACCCTCTCTTTGCTCCCCATTTTCACCACTTTCTTAAAAACACATTTTGGACTTTTAATCTGACCAAAAAAAAAATAAATTAATTCATTGCATGCATGGCCATAAATGGCTTATAAACAGAAATGTATATTTCTGTCCTCAGCATTTATGTGATGTTTGGTATCATTCAGTAGAGCCTACTGCTACTTCTCATTCTATGACAAAAACTTAAATGTAATTATGCACGCACTAATAGTTAGCCATAGGATGCATAGGTGAGCTTAGCAGTAGTGGACTTTGGTAAGCAATTCTGTCAGATTGAAGTAACATAGATGCCCTCTGAAAATTGTATGTTTCAGTAGATTATTGTATTATTGATATCAGGAGCCATTGTAATGCATTCATTGTACTGCTGTCTGTCACTGTGTTTGTGAGTCTCTCACATTTTCCTTCCAGGTGTGTTCCATTGAAGTGGTTAATTTGGAAACATATATGAAGACTGGTATTAATGATTGCAGTGTATATCTGTAGCATGTATGACATGTAATTACCTTGCACATTGTATACACATCACAAAGAGTTATCACTGATGCAGATATGACTTACTGCAATAATGCATAACCCAATGATCTGGACTTTAAATGTTAACATTACATGGGTGGCACTCCACTGCATGACGTCTGTCACTGTCACATGGCAACTACCTGTTCAATATTCCTGATTGTTACACACATACATTTCATTTCTAAACATGACACTTAATGTGAAGTAACACATATCACTTGACAGACACAGACATAAAAGTTTGGAATACTGCTCAGGTTATCCCTTCAACTGCATTTTTTTAAGAAATGTGATGACTTCTTCTGTGGCATCACAAGTTAATGCACAGCTCTACAGAATGTGGAGGCAGATTTGAATACCTGTAGATCTATGTGTAACTAGTGTAAGTATGTTGGACAGTAATACTAGGCAAGAATGGCTTAACCAAGCTATACAATGTGTGCAAATTTAGTGTTAACACTTTCACAAGGAACAGGATCCCCAAGTGTTCCCCCCTTTTAGGAAAACCATATGAATTACAACACATTACTCAAGTCACCCCTTCAAATATTTCCTGTCTGACAACTGTAATATGACTTCTTCTGTGTTGTCAGTGGTTAATGCAGTGTTTAAGTATATGTCAACTCAGATAGGCAGGTGTTCAAATCTGGAAATTAATAACTACTATGAGTGTGCAGGAAAACAACAGGCAAAACGGTTTACTGTCATCTGTGCGAAGTCTGTCAGCACATATGCTGCTGAAAATCAGAATGTTGTGCACAAAATGAAAAGTGAATGGGATAGTTGAAGACACTTATGTGCATGCAGTAATGCATTCACATAAGCGTGTTTGACTATATGTACGGAGATCACGGTGCAGTGGTGAGTGGAAATTCATCCATATCCCCACTGTAGTGAGATCTTGGAGTTGGAATATATTAGTAGCAGTGGGTGTGGAGGGCACAGGGGGGCTTTCCCCCTTGCAAAAGCATGATTTGTCATATAGGAGTTTGATTTACATCAGCTCCTATGCGGCTATCACGTGATGTTTTCGATGACAATGTCAACTCAAATGTGTCAATCGTTTGGGTCAACATTGTGTAGGAGTGGAAAGTTGGGTTTCAGTGTTTATTTTCATTATTGCAAATGGCAAATGTTTTGCCATTGGCAATAACGATAGTAAACTAGGCAAAACTGCTTTACACAACAGATGTGATTGAGATAATTCAATCTAGTAGTAAACTTCCCATGGCTACAGGGTTTTGATTCCCTCAATTGTAATATACTACTTTTAGGGAAGCCACATGCATTTCCACACACTGTTCAAGTTATTCCTTCAACTGTGTGTTTTCTGACACCCATGAATTAACTTCTTCTGTAGCATCAGCTATTGATATGCAGCTCTAGAGTTAGTTAAGCATGTGCTTGTATCTGGCATTGTATGCGTGGTATCAGCATATGCATAAGCAACTGATAACAGACAAAAAAGGTTAATTCAGCACAAGGGATATGTACAAGTCTTCTCAGTGCTAATGCTTTCACATCCGGAGGGTTTGGTCCAGTAGTTGGTATATCAATTTTAAGGATGGTGATATGCATTGAAACACCCAGCTCAAGGTATCCCTTTAACTGTGTGATGTCTGACTACTGTGTTATATGTTTTTCTGTGACATCAGCAGCTAGTGCATAAGTCTACACATTACAAAGGTACATGGGCAGGTGTTGGCAGCCAGAAGTATGTACTTCTATAAGTATGTAACACATAAAAGATAACATCCATGAGATGATGCAATGGCTTACTTAGCAGGTGTAATATTCTGTGTTTTTGAGGTTTGTGGGTATTTGATGCCCCAAGTACTGTACTTCCTGGTAAGTATGTCCAGTTTAACAATATATGTTTTGCATCTTCTGTTGCACAACAGTTATCACACAGCAGTATCATTATTTAATTTGGGAAATTGTATGTCTCATTTCATGCACTCTCACAAAAATGCTGACTATTTGCCTTTTACCACATGTCTCTGCTAATTATCATGCAATGGATGCTGCAGACTATGCATGTAAGACAACAGGAATGGCTGCTCTTTTAAACAATGCAGGGCATTAACAAAGGGACATCAGCCACATATGACTACACTATGTGGTGCATATTCACTGTGAATGTGCACAAACGTATGCCTCTCTATATGGCAGGACTAAATGGCCACAAACAGAGCTGCATCATACATCCACGTGTGATGCAAATTTCTGACATCTTATTGGGAAAGATGATGCCAGATGAGCAAGAGCAACAGCTTGGTAGAGCAGGCAGGTGAGATATTTTTGGGCCATATGCTGCCATTCTACAATATACTTTTGGAGAACAAACTTCTTGCACATTGCATATCTAGAATGGACAAATGAGTATGCATTGGCTGCCAGTTGTTTGCAGGTGCCTGTATAGCATGTTCCTTGAAATGGTGAAACTGCATTTGGAGTGAGACACAGTGGTAGGATGCAGCCATCTCCATGATATGGTGCATCAGGAATAGACACACCACACTTCACCCTCTGGTATGCTATTCTTACATTCCTACTAATAAATGTCAAGGGACCTATGGTAAACACGACCAACTGTTTTTTATATGGCCTACAGATGCTTAGCAGTGACATATGAGCAAAATCACCTGCAGAGATTAGGGACAGCACATGTCATTCTGAGGTATTGTAAAAGGGGCAGAGATGTCATGTTCTGTCACATGATTGTGAGCCATGTGTAACATGGTTGGCAATATGGTTATGCAGTGGCATTGCTATGTTAAACCTGGGTGGCCACCGCATAATTGTGTGGTTTGTGTTTGACAGTTTGACATTGATTACTGTCTATATCAACATATATGCATGCATAAACATGTATAGAGAAAATATATACAAATGAAGGTGCAGTAGAAACTGTATAGGTGTGGCTCATATGTAATACTAGTATGTCTTACATGACATTGCTTTCGAGGTTTTAGTGGTGTCTTGTGCTCTATAGCCACACATGTCATTCCAATGTTGATTTCCAAAAAAATGTTACCACATGGCAGGAGGCATTAAGGCTGCCATTCCTACATTATGCTATCAAGGTGGTTGTTCATAAGAGACTCGGGACAGTTCTGCAGTAGCTGCTACAGATGAAGGGTCTCCTATCCAGTCAGATCACCACAATCAGCAGCCTGAGGGATGTTAAATGGGTGATGGACTGTGATATCAGGCTTCACCTGATGTTCTGAGAGAGCATCAGTACCAACTGATGATGAGTTATTATGCACTTTAGCAGCACTACAACGTGTTGACCACAATAATTGCTGACCAGGCTGCAATGCATTCTACATGACTGCTCCTGCCATCATCCAAACTATACACACCATTGCCCCTTTAAGTAGGTTAGCTGCTGCTACTCATCACAGGCACCATAACCCCCATTAGTAGGAGTTCCTCATTCCTTGCTGAAAAAGGTAGTTGTTATGACTTTATTGAGCACCAATGTGCCACAAGCTACTAATGGTGCAAAAAGATCACAGCAGTGTGACCACTCCCAAATACATACACGTACATGTACACACACACACACACACCCACACACACCCACACACACACACACACACACACACACACACACACACACACACACACACACACACACACATGCGTGCACATGCGCACACACACACACACACACACACACACACACACACACACACACACACACACACACACACACACACACACTACATACATTTACTTACACTTACCCTTACACATTTTTTCTTTGTATGTGTTTTAAGTACAAAGTTTACATTTGACAATACATTTTTATAAATAATTATTTGTATCTGTGGTTGTACTTTGCATTTATTCTCTAGTATGTATATGATAATTTATTATAGATCCATGTGTGACACACATACATGCTGAGAAGTTGGTGTAGAGGGTTAAGACTGTGAGCTGTAGTTCATGTGGTACAAAGTTTAATTCCCTCAGTTCTCATTTGTCTAATGTGTGACTTTGAGTAAGTCTTGTTTCAGTGTTAGCTGTCAAAAGGGACAGCACCTACATGGTTACCAAATGGAGATTATTGTCTTCCTTCTTAGTATAGTTGTGAGTTTCTTAATTTGTTACATTGGAGACCAGGGTTTGATTCCCTGATGATGGCTAAGTGCACCTTCAGAGTTGGGGGTTGGTGTGTTTACCTCAGTGAAAAGAAGTACAGGTTTTGATTCTCACCACGGGAAATATGCTTAAAATATTCTACAGCAACAGCTAGCCTAGTACTTACTTATGAACCATATGATTGCCCAGCATTTTGGATAGATATTTATTATTCCAAGCATGTGTGCATGACTTAACATTACCGTGATTCACTTGTAGTGTTCTGTGGTATAGACATGGTCCACCTATGTGCAAATACGTTTCTAGTGCTCTACCCATAAATACCACAGGGTGTCTTTATGCAACTTAGTATAGTTCTTGGATTGCATACTGCTTATCATAGCATGCTATATCAAATGGAATGCTGCATTTTATACCACTGCACACTGTGGTCATGAAGCTCAAGGCCCACAAAAGTTATTACATTTAAAGAAACTTCTCAGAGGACGTCTAAGATATTTTCTGAAAATAGGGAATAAGAGTATCTTTCCCAACTAGATGAGTGAAAGCATACATTGTTAAACTTGATTTCTGTAAATTATTTGTATACCTTAACTGAATAGTCAGACAGCTGCCTAGTATCAGAAAATTGTATAATGTTGTTTCTTAATGGCAAATATTTTGCTGATGGGCTAGCACAGACTGAATTATATTTTCCATAAGTATACAACATACATGTACATTATTGAGTTCAAACTATTGAATGGGAGATAAGGGTGATTCCTTGATGATATCATAACCAAACACATTATATAAAAGAAAGACTCAGAAGCAGTAATAATTTTATAATTTAGCAAGATATTAGGGTTTGCTACAGTTAAAGATACACAAAAATGTCACTTAAATACAATAAATCAGTTAATTATTGAAAATTATTCGATAGTTCATTACTTGCTTACCTTAACTATTACTGTCAGCTTTTTTAAAACTTTTTATTTGATTTAAAAAAAAAAGATTAACAAGATATTATTACATGACAAATTGTTCACAACAAAAAACTATAATAACAAAAGTATATACAAGGTCCATAACAGGATTAGTATCTTATACATTTCTAAAATTTGTCTAAAAGATCTTTAAGTTTTAACCAAGACAGTAGTTTATGTGCAACATTTGTTACTCTGGCATATTTTGTAAGTATCTCACTGTTACAAACAGTCCTTGATATGGAAATAAAGTCAGAGAATGAGGGGATTTTCTTACACTTCCAATTTATAGTAATAACTTTTCTTGCAATAGTAAGTAAATACCAGAGATGCTGTACTTGAGATTTTGGGATGGGTTTTGGTATTGGTGCATTAAACAATAATAATAATAATGAGTCATTAATTTCACAGTTGCCCAACCACAATGCTTTAATGAAATTTTTAAAATCAATTCAAAATGGGACTAACATCTTAGAATCTAAGACATGTGTTTCCAATCTGCAACTAATGATTCATCACATCTTCCACAGTTAACATTTTCTTTATTATATATTAAAGCAGATTTATGCAGAGTTATATAACATCTATGAAGAACCTTCCAAGTGAAAATTTTCCAAAAAGGAGAGGAGGTTGTATTATTAATATATTTAAATAATAAAGTTTTGTTAATTTCAGAGAAAATATGTTTATTCGCCGTTGTCGAATAATCCCAGAAGGTTTCATATGGTTTCAAGAACTCAGTTCGCAAAGTTGTATAAACATCAATAAAGACAATATTTTTTTATTATCAAAGTTATGTATTTAAAAAAAAAATAACATTAAAAGTTTAGGGATTATTTCCGGGTTAATAATTAATTTTAATTTTAACTCATTTGTGATAAATTTTCTAAATATTTGTATATTTAACCAATTATTTTGTTTTATATTATATTTAGCTCTTAACATAATTGCCTAATGTACTACCAAATTATGAACTGATGCCAAAAATGTAAACCATTATCATCCATTTGTTTTATTTTATTTATGTTAAAGGAATCTACACAGCCTTCAGTGTAAACAATAGGAAATATTAGAAATAATAGATTTTTAATAAGGTAGTTACTATGCATTATCTTTTTAAAGTTGTTTATAATATAATTCACAAAGGGAGTGAAGTTTATGATGTTTCTATTGCTAAGAATAATTTTTTCTATAATTAGATATAAGCTATCTACTTCTGAGAACTTGAAATCATTTGTTACTATATTGTTAGTTGAGAGTAGGATTGATTTATGAATTATTTTCCAATTTTGAGAATAAACCAGATTTAACCATAAACTCATTACATTAAGAATAACTGACTGAGAATACTATTTGATATTTGGGAAAGCTAGTTCTCCATCCTAACAACTTCTGTAATGCCCTCACATGATATTCTCATTTTTTAAGATGCCTATAAAACTTAATTAATAATAAGCTTAATTATTTAATTAGTTTTTTTTTTAGAAAGGGAAGCGATCACTTGTAGGAAAAATAAAATGTTTGGTAAACTAATCATCTTTATCAAAGCCAGTCTATCTTCTATAGTAAAGAACATCTTATTCCGATCATCTAATTGTTTTTTTAATTTTATTAATTAGATTTTTATAATTTAACTTTAATGATTCATTCCATTTAGATGTTATGATTACACTTACATATTTGAAGTTATTGTTTTTCTAATTAAACTCTTTGTATTTTCCAAATAAGGTGTTTATTTTTTATTCATTAATAATGTTTCTGTTTTACTATGGCTGAATTTTAAACATATTTTCTCAAAAAATTGATTTAATAAATAATGTGTGCAATGGAAGAGTCTGGATCTCCTATTGTCAATACAATATCATCAGCAAAAAGCTGAATCTTAGAACAATAGTTTTTATCAACATAAAAACTTTTATGTTTGAATTTATCCTAATATGATTTACAAAGAGTTCAATTGATAATGCAAACAACAAAGGTTACAAGGGGCAGCCTTGTTTAGGGACTTTTAAATTTTTATTGGCTTTGATAAGAATGCTCCAATTTTAATGTATGATATTGAATTTGCATATATTCTTTTTATTAGAGCAATGAAATTTATCAAGAAATTGTACTCTTTTAAGACTTTGAACAAATATACCAAGTGTATTGAATTAAATGCTTTGTCTAGAGCCAAAGTGAAGACTGGAAATTCTTTGTTCCACTTATTTGCAAAATCAGTTAGAGAGAAAAGTCTGATTATATTGTCTTGAGCTTTCCTATTTAAAATAAAACCTGTTTGGTCATCTTCTACTAGATTAGATACAAATTGATTTAGTCTTTTAGTAAGGATGGTCATAAAAAAATTACAATCAACATTTAAGAGAGATATGGATCAATAGGAAGAGCATAAATTAGGATCTTTATCTTGTTTTAAGATAGGGAAAATTGTTGCATATTTCCATGAAGGCAATGAGCTTAGATAATTTTTAAGTTCTTGAAATGCATTTAAAAGAATTTTTAATGAGTTAGCATTTAATATTTTATATAAATCTGGTATTAAACCATCAATACCTGGAGCTTTATTATTCTTTATATTTTTGATTTGTTCCTTAAGTTCACTAAAATATATAGGCATATTTAACTTAATAGTTTGCTCTTCTGACAATTTCTTTTTTATAGTATTTTTTAAAAAGTTATCAATTGAATCTTGGTTGTCAATTTTGATGTTAGTAGTTAATAGTTTCATGGTGTTTCCTAAAGATTTCTAAGATATCCATCAAATCTGTAGCATTTTTAGTTTTATTACCAAGACTAGAAGAGATCTGTTTAAACTGATTTATATTTCTTGACCCTTTTGATTTCACAGCTAACCTATGTCAGTTGTTAGTGTTTACTGAGTAAGATTGTAGTTTAAGTTTCTCCATATTAATAGAAACCTTGTGAGTCAAAATTTCAGTATACTTTTCATTTAGCTCTTATAGTTTAGAGTTTGAAATTATTTCATTAGCTTTAAGATGACATTTTAAATTATTGATTTTCATTTATAAATTAATAAGTTATATATCCTATTCTTTCTTTTTATTTAGATACCAGCTTTTGATTTTACCATATAAATAGGCTTTCAAGATGTCCCATAAAATTGTATTGCAAGTCATACTATTATTATTGTAATCTAGAAACAATTTTAATTCTTAAAAAAAAACATTCTTTAAAACCTTTTATTTTAACAATATAAGCAGGAATTATTTGCCAGAAAATGAGATTATTAGGTTTAATACTGAAATTGAAAGTAATGGCATTATGGTCGGATAATGGACAGGAGATTATGGATACTTTATCTATCTTTGTAAAAAGCCTATCAGCTGTGAATACCTTATTAATTGTTGTTTGTGTGCCAAATTTGAAAGAGTAGTGTGTATAGCTTAATGAGTTATAAGCTTTGATTTTTGTAACTATCTCTTAGATTTGTGGCATAAATAAAGTTATTCAATTTTTTTGCTGCAGGTTATATACAAAAAAATCCAACTTTAGTTTTGCCTTTTGCCTGTAAAATACAATTAAAATCACCTACCAAAATGATTTCACCTTTTGAGTAAATTGAAATTGTGTCTAAATATTTTCTTGCCTCTTTAGCATCAATACTCAGAATCCAATATACATTAACTAGAGTAAAACATAACTTATTAACTTATCAGAATATGTGTTGACAATTTTAGGTGCTAAAATATTTTTTACATAAGATCATAGTTCCTCTTCACTTAGAGTGAAAATGAGATTCCCCTAGGATTGAATAATATTTGAAATTTAATATATCCAAATCCCTTTTTATTAAGTGTGCTTCTTGTAAAAAGGCAACATCTACTTTGTTTAATTTTAGATATTTGAGTAAACTTCCTCTCTTAATATGGTTATTCAGACTGTTTACATTTAAATATATGCATTTATAAGCAGACATTCCTGTGTATACAATTGCATGATTTCAAATATGTTATGAGCAGAAAAAAATAAAAGAATCACTACTGAAAAACATTCAAACCTATTTACATCCCTAATCCTGGAATAATTAGTTCCTGGTTTGATGAAATAATCATCAACCCCCCCCCCCCTCCAACCATCACAATTTAGTAAACTATCCTGATATATAGCTACTGCCTATTAAAATGAACAAATACCAAACTTATGCACAAAACAGCTTCTCAACAATAAAACATTTCAGTATAACAAACAATACAATATAGCAAAACATGTATTAAATTATCAAAGATATTTATATCTACACATATTATACTAATATCCTAGTACAGAAAAAAGAAGAAGAAGGAAGGAAAGAGAAAAAAAAGAGGTGTTAGGTCTGGATATTAAAACAAATAAGGAACACCTACCCTCTATAAATATAAGACTCAATTACCTAAAATCAACATAATACTATTGACTAATAGCTATCAACATCAACCATTAATCTAGAGAGTTCTATTTACATTATCATTGCAAGTATTTTTGACCACAAAACAATACATTTAAAACAGTCTTTATAAAGCACATACTATGTTGTCCTGAGCTACCAAACTTAGAATCTAGACTAGATGACATAATGATGAGTAGAGAATTAAACATAGTTTACTCAGTGTATTAATTTACTTTTTTCTTTCATAATACTTTTCCCTTTCCCTCCCCCCCTGCCTCTCTTATAAATGACATCAAGTAGAGCCTGTAGTGTGAAAGGGAAAGAAAAACATATATATAGCAATTCTGTTAGAGCAGATATGGACAAATAAACATTGAATATTATAATAACTAATTGCCAATCATAAAAAAAGAATAAATAAAACTTGTAGAAAAGTGATTAAAAGATGCTAAAGGGTATTCCGGATAATTCCTCATTACAATGAAGTAATGAGAACAGACATCATATAATTACTAAAACAAACTATCAGATACTAGACAAAGATATTGTTACAATAAAATGAACATATCAAGAGCTGCATATATGCATTTAAAGAACTCAAAGCTAATTAAGATCAAAGATAATATCATAAAACTTACTGAGAACCCCTTCACTCTAATAAGGAAATCTATAAATAAGGAGAGAATCCAATGAAAAGATAACAATTGCTGCTCACAACCCTTATGCACTGACTATACTTCAATGTATGATGGTAGTTTATACGATTTCAGTAGCGTAAGGGCTTTGGCGCTAGTATTATACAGTTGATAATGAAATCTGTACCAAAATTGATTAAAACTTAAAAGTTGGACTAGCCGCTTATAATAAAATGGTGAAACTGTTTCAAATACTATGTGGGTGTGGAACATAAAATCAGATTGGATAACCACTTAAAAATGATTAAATATAAAGTGATATTATATTTTACATAGACTAGAATGACCAGTAATATACATGACTTTATATTATTAAGTAAAACATAAATTGTTCAACATAGTAAACTGATCAAATGTCTTGTGAATTTTGTGACAGGGAGATATAAAGAAAACTTGTATTGAAAGAGTTTTCATTATTAGTGCTACTTTTGCTGTATAAAGTATTTGACCAGTATATCAGACCTGCATTCAGAATTAATTTTCCTACAGAATATTAGCGTTTATTTATAGTCTACAACATGTCGATTAAAGCCCTCTTCCTTGATAGTGTAAGATTTTATAGGGCTCAAGAATGTTACATGAAACTAGTGGATCCAAAGCAAACAATTCAGCTGAGCTAGGAGCGAAACCAAACCACTGGAAGTCTAACAACCAAATCTAGCAACCCCTGAATGTCTTAACATTAACCTATTAAACCCCCCACATTTCATATCACCTCCAACCTGAATCACTTACTTGCTGTAATTGATAGAATTATTTCCTTGTTTAAGTTGTTAAGTATACTCAGATTTCTAAGGTACTAAAAAAACTATTATAATCTGAAGAATATTACATACAACAATAATTCCTCTAAGAATAAAAGCAACAAAAAGCCTACATAAATTCATGTATAACTAAATCCCAGCAACCCATAACTCTTTCTTGTAATATGCTACTATATTCAACAGATAGATAAATTACTTATTACTTCCAAAGATTTAGCATTAAAAATATGCAGCTGGTTAAAATACCACGGATTACAGTGCTTAAACAATTATCATTTCTATCATATAGTAGCTGATAATTACTATCAGGCAAGTGGTAACAAACATTATTTCTGCAGTAATATGTATACATTAGAACAGCTGAACAGAAACGCTTGAAACAACAAGTAGAACAAAACAAAATTAAATGCATTTCTAAGTTGTAATCAAGGAAACTGCCTTTGCATATCTGTATCAAATAAATGCTATTTACAGGCACTATCCATTAACAAGTTAAATGAAATAATTAGAAGCACATTTCAGTGAATATCTTTAAAGAATTGAAACTCTTATTGTCTCAGAAATATATAAATTATATGAATAGGAACAGGACATTCTGTGCAGCCATTAAGGTACAGTGAGATGTCACACTGATTAAAAAGAAACTTCATTGCTATTTTAAAAGAGAAGCCCTTTTTTTGAAAAAAAACAAAAAAAAAACAAAAAAAAAACAACTCTGCATAAAAGCCCCACCTCCACAGTCATTTCAGCAGCTTTGCTGATACCGATGAGTTTGTAAATGGATGCAGCTAACTTTATTCCATGCAAACAGGTTGTCCGATGTTATTTACCATGAATCATTCAGGCTGGAGCACAAACTTTCATGTTGAGGAGTCAGAGGTTGACTGTGGCAGATCTTTGCACTTCTACAGGGTGCAATATATCAGAAGAAAGCCGAATATGCAAAAACTGCTCGCGAATATCCCCAAAAGCAGGCTTTTTGTCTTCTAGCAGGAAATTCAAATCTTAGGAGACAATTTTAAGCCACTCATGCCAGAAATAGATCGAAAAAGATGAGCAGCACATATGTGAGGAAAGAAAACAGTTATATGTTAATATAAGCAACAGTTAATTACAAAATAAATTGTTGCAGTAAATCTACCAACTCAATATACACCACACATGATCACCAGTCAGTCAGGAAACTATCTCATATACTGCTTGGGTATCTGGCTAGTATCACAAATATAAAGAGCACTACACCACTCGGTAAATTTAAAGGAAGAGAACCAATTATAGACATAGCTGTGTTCTCAGTTGAGCAGCAACCCCAAAAACATCATCCTTCCGCATCCATAAGGAGAGGTGGCATAAAATGCAATTGCACTATAAACTATTTAAATGTCTTTCTTACTTAGAAAAAGAGAATAAAGAACTGCAGTAATGGGCAAAAATGTAACAATAACAGACCAGACAAACAAAGCAAGAGAAAGACACTCAAGTAAAACTTATATGTCACAAATAAGTCAAATCCCAATCACAGTCAGACTATGGGTCCCATCAGCCAATCAAACCCCAGTGCAAACCAACAACCAACTATAAAGATATGTAAACCCCATCCAAAAATAAATAAATAAATAAATAAAAAATAAAAATAAAAAAGAAGGTTACCTCATTTATATGTACACTTCTAAATGTGTCTTAATATTATTGTTGTGATGTTGGTCTCCAGTTATATGAAGTTTTTTATATGATGAAATCTTGATTACTTTTCTTTAAGCTTCTTAGAAGATTTGTCCCTTGTGACATTTGAGCTCTTGACAACTTGTCTTTTCAGACTAGATAAAGACAAGTCCATATTTTTTACTTGATATAACAAATTATTTTTTAGCAAAGTCCAGAGCCTCTTCCAGAGTGCTGAATATTCTTTGACCTTCTGGTAATGAGATTTTTATCCTAGCTGGAAATACAATCTGTGTTTTGATGTCAGCTTTTTTCATAGTCTTAATAAAGGGAATACAAGCTTTTCTTTTTGCCATAACTGTGGAGGGTAATCATTATCAAATCTGACACTTTTCCCATTTATTTGAACTGGTGATCCTGACTATGCAGCTCTCAAAATAAGATCTTAATCCTGCATTGACAAGAATTTAACTATAACAGATTTCAGAGCTAATGAAGTTTTTGAACTGTAAACATTTGACAATGACCTGTGCACTCTCTCTATTCCAAATGGCAAAGATTCAGATAAATATAATGTTTTAGGGAGCCAGTCATTTAAAAATTGAGTCATGTTATTACCTTCCATTTTTTCTGGAATTCAATAGATTTTGATATTATTCCTTCTTGACTTACTCTCCAGATCTTCCACTTTCTCCAATAATAAGTTGTTTTGTTTTAGTCAGAATTCTATTTGGGTGTCATTTTCATTCTGTCTTCCATTAGTCTCATTCAGAGAATCTCCTGTAGCTGTTATTTGTTCAGAATGTTTAGTAATATTTTTTTTTCAGAATATCAATTTGTTTTTTTTACTTTCCTTCTTCATATTTACCATAATATTTTCCAGATTATCCATTTTGATGGATAGATCTTGAATACTAGTTATAATTGTCTGCAGTTCCTTCTTCATAGATCTATCATGAAGAGAAGCCTTCAAATGACTCATACTTGTTTCAGGTTGTAGAACTTCTGACAGAATGACATCTTAAATAATCCCTTAATGAAGGTAATTCTTATTCAGAAAGGTTCCAAACTATAGTAGAAACAATATTATATGGAATTGTTTGAAGTTTTAAAAGTTAAAATAACAAAATCCTGTTATTAAAAAAAAGCTGTAAGGCAGAGCTAAAGTTCTGTCTATCTGCTAGGCATCCTAGCCACACACCCCTGCTGTCATCATCGTGTTCGTTCTGTTTCACCAGTTGCGTCTGCATCATGCATGTGCTCTTCTATTCCTTTTCTTTCAATCAGATCATCGCAGAACTTCCATCAGAGTTCTTGTTTCAGCATCTTATGTATCCCTAGTGTCCCATGATTTCAGTTGCCCACCAGAAGGTATCAGCTCCATCCAACTTCTTCTGTGTCCCAGGCAAGATTATATTGTCCTTCTTGCTGCCAAAAACTGGCTCTTTGTCCTAATGCTGCACACTGTCACCATGCCCATTCACATTCATCTGCTCTATACTATTGATTGCCAGCTTCCCACTGTCAAACAAATGGTTTCCTGGGTTAATTCTCACATTCCTGTCAGGCAGAGCATTATATGATGAGGATTGTCTATGCAATGCCCCTATGTCACCTTCATTCTTTTCCCCCCTTTCCTCCCTTTTCCATTCAGATGACTTTACCCAAGGATCCATCAGATTAACTCCCCTCTTCACCCTTGTATCTCAGCCATCTCTGCCTTAATATATACAAGAGGTGCAGTTTGGGTATGTGTTTCTCATGCCTCCAACTCATAGAGTCTGTCAGCTTCTATCCTGAAGGGAAAAGTTCAGATTCTGTCCTCTCATACCACTGCCATCATGGCATGGTACTGTACATATGCATGAGCTTTTAGTGGTTTAAGGTAGAAGTTGTCACCCCACATTCACCCCATTTCTTGTTTGCCTGCCCACAAAAACAGGGTGACTTATCCCCATTCTCTCCCCTTCTGTATGTAGCCCCATATTCTGTCATACTGCTTAGCTTTGAACTCTTTGGAATCTAATAATTAAATGGTGTATATTTCTATCCTGGAGATCAGTTTAGTAACCTCTATAAGTACTCTAAAAATTATACCTCCAGGTCTTCTTGGTAGTACAACCAAAAGTCTCTCCATGAATGCAGTGACATATCTTCCCTCAAATCTTTTTGGAAGCCCAGTAAAACACAGATTCCCAATCTTATCAACATATCCTGCTTATCCCTCTACACCCTCTCTATCAACCTAAATATATATATATACATACATATATATATATATATATATATATATATATATATATATATATATATGGCTTCACTTTATAATCTTGAAATATTGAAATCTCGAATTTCAGTAACTAGAGACTATAAAGCCGAAAAGTCAAAATACCAAAACCTCAAAAGTGCGAAATTCAAAACCATGACTTTTAAATACACCCTCCACCACACAAATAAATACACATACACCTTGCTCTCCACACTACAACAAACAAACAAAAACACACACAAACAGAACAACAACACAGATACACAAACCTACCCTACATATAAGCAGGGGGGCAAGCCCCCCTGCACCCCCCATGTGGGGAGCTGTGCCTCCCCACACCCCCACTACTGATATCAACTAACTCTAAGGTTGCACTAAAAAGACAAAGACACTAAACCCACCACTACACACTCTACATTCACCTCACACAAACACACATCACATGCATACAAACACCACCATTCTCAACACTTACACACTCACACTTTTACCTACATACCATAACCTACACCTACAACTTCCCAACACACTAACATACACTAAAATCCCTACCCAAAACCCTTAAAATAGAAACACTTACCTGAATCTCCAGCTATACATTAACACAGTGCACCACCACAATCACTGATTCGACATTTCCGGATTCAGTTATGTGGACTTTCCCACAACTGGGCTTTTGATATTTAAGTTTCGAGATACTGAAATTCGAGAGTTCAGTATTTTGAGATAATGAAGTGCACCTATATATATATATATATATATATATATATATATATGTGCACCTATATATATATATATATGTGCACCTATATATATATATATGGAGAGAGAGAGAGAGAGAGAGAGTTGTATCAAAAGAAGGCACCAAAGGCACTTTGTTCATAAAATAATGTTTTCTATTAAAACATAAGGCAATATTAATGTTCAGTAGTAGAAACACTTATTAAGGGCATGAACAAAAATAACACAACGGTGTCAGCCCCTCATACCAGTTTAGGTTTAGTCTCAACATTAATTCATGTAGTTTCCACCAGGCTGAATTTTTCAGCAAAATATATCCGCATTCTTTTAGGCTCCTTCATGTTGTCTATTTTCTTCCACAGTACACTTCCCATAACTGCTATTAAAGACAGACAACTACCCCAGTAGTGACAGGACCACTTCTCTGATCTCCTAAGCTGTAGCCCACCTTTTTATACAGTAAACTAGCTGGGTAATTTATTGTTACAGGCACTGATTCAATTAATCTCTTCACCTAAAAGAGAGGCATCCCGGTGTTTTGCTGAAGAACAATACACCATTTTGTATACAGCAATATTTACAACATTACTTGCAAGACATACATTTAACAAATCATGTCACAATACTCTTTGCAATATTGTTTACATAACTTTACATTTACATCCTAGGGCTTGATCCACCATACTATATTCTAAAAAATAAAAAAATAAATTTCTCTCATCACTGGAATTCACAGCAGTATCTTGAAAAAGGGAAAAAAGATCCCCCGAGATTTAATAAAATCCGTGTATGCACCATGTAGATCCTACATGGAATGTATCCATGTATACACTCGCGGTTCCCCCTCAGCAGCATGCCATGCATATTAATTATGGCGTGCTGCTGAGGGAGAGCTGAGGAACAGGGATATTGAATGATTGTAGGGAGAGGTGTGGCGCCTACCCACAGCTGCAAATGAGTATGAGGCACCATATAATACTCCCTGACACTGTTGTAATGTTGTTTAGTGTTTTAAATGTCGAATATGTCACTTGTAAGAGTTTTTTTTTTTATTTTATTCTGCGTATTTGCTTGGAGTGGCACGAAGCACAGCAATGCTCACATATGGACAGCTGACACCTGCTACACATCTAAAGATAGACACCAGATGTAATTAATTATCATAATGAAATGTTTATAAAATTTTCAGTTTTGTTTTTTAATTGGTCTTTGCATGGAGCAGCAGGGAGCACAGCAGAGCCGAGCGTATCTTATACATACAGATACGTCACCTGCCAGACATCTAAAAATAGAAACTGGATGCAATTAATTATTTATATTATAGGTGTGTTTAAGCATGTTTGCACAGTGCGGTATGGTGCTCAAGAACACTAACAGGTAGCCTAGTAGTATATGTGTGAAGGTATATTCATTTTTATGACATACAATTAGCTACATGGGTAGAGTTACAGATGTATGTTTAGCAGGTCCTAGTTTCGAGTCCATAGCAGGCAGAACATGTCTGTAAATCAATGTAATATTTTTCATCAGTGTAATAAAATTATTGTGAAATATGGCTCTACTGCACTCTGCTAAGCACTGCCCATTCAGGCTACGCAGTGCATAAACATGGTAACAGCTACCAATGTTTGCGTGGTGCTAAGTGACGCAATACTTTTTAGAATGTTGCTCAATGAAATGTAAGGATGGGAAAACAGCCTATATTAAGCTCAATAGGTGGGAAGTCTGCCTAAGTCATTGGAGTTCAATCGATTGTTGATATGGCAAGTGGTGTTGGTGAAGGTGTGCACTTTTCAGTGCAGAAGTGTGGCATTCAGGAACCCATGGTCATGGTTGGGCTATAGTTCTTTCTTACACCTTTCCTGCACATCCCTACCTGCCTTTCACTTTGTTTTTCCCAGTGCTTGCCCCTATTTCTCCACTTTCCTATCTCCCTTTTTTCTTTTTTTTATATTTTTTTAGTGCATTGCAATGCAACACATTGCATCTCGCATCTTCGCTTAGCTCAGCTAAAAAGAGCTATAATAACTATATGTGTTTGTAACATTGTAAGACACATGTACAAAGTAAACACCTCAGACCTGTTTTGAACTCAAGCCCATCACACCTACAGCACACTGCATTAACCTGCCATGCCACTCAACTCTTTATTGACACAAGTGATTTAAACAAAACATGGTAATTGGCAGTTACAGTCATTAGGCATGTTTCAGCAAAGCTGCGTGGCACAACAGACCTCACAAACTGGAATAAAATGTAATGGAAAAATGGGAGTGCACCTTGGATTCTGGTGCAATAGTACACCACTAGACAGCCAAATACATGATTACAGATGTAAGTGACACCTGTGATAGCAGGTAAATGTTCCCTTTTGCAAAAAACACTAAAATAGCTTCAATACAGGAACCATGAATTTAGATGGCATTAAAATCAGTGGTAGAAATTACAGAGCCACAGAATTTTTTAACTTTAATTCTTTTGGAGTAATATATATTATTGGGTGTGGTTGCAAAAAACAAGCTGCTATATTGGACAAATAAAAATAAAGGTTAAAATTTGTATAATGGAACATTTGAGGGATATAAGAAGACAGAATGTGGATAGTCCAGTAGCCAGTCATTTTATCTCGACACATGGGGGAATGGCAAATAGTTTATTCTTTAGTGTTTTAGCACAGCCAATTTTGAAAAATGGAGGTAGCTTTTAAAGGGAACTTGATAGGTTAGAATGTAGGATGATTATAAACTATAGAACACAATTTCCAGGGCGATGAACTTGAATAGTAATGTAACTTTATAAAATAACTTTTTTATACATGTATAAAAAGTTGTAAAGTCACATAAGAACGTTTGTTTTTATATATAAAAAAGTATAAAAACACTTTTTTTTAAAAAAAGCTGTGCTCAAATAAAGTTTATAGTAATCCTTGATGGAATTGTTCTAAGCACTTAATTGATTGTATATAATTGGTTAATTGAATAGCATTAGGTGTATAAATTGGATTGGATGTAGTTTAATGAATTATTCCCAGAAGGTGAAAGGCCGAGATACCTGAATAAACTGAATGTTGAAATATATCCTTTGGTGTTCGTGTGTTGAAGCTATTTTGGAGTTTTTTGCAGTTTGCTGGTTGCAGAGTGTATAAGATGTCTTTGAAATGTGCCCTTTTATCAGCAACATGCACCTGCTAAGCTATCAATGACAAAGTACATGTACAACTGGGAACAGTGCAGAAATATATCCATATAAAGCCATGCACATACTGATGGATGTAGAAAATGTTTGTCAAAGCCTGTATGTGTGCACATATATCTTGCAAATAAGCCTGCTTTAGCACTCACTCAGTAGCTCAGTCTGTTAAATGCTTTGTATGCAATACATTTTGCCACACACAGTCCTGGGTTCAAATCCAGTGTTGTGTTGCATTTTGATTATATTATTGTGACGACAGCAGTTAATGAATGACTCATGCACTCTTTATCCACATAAAGCATTGCAAATTAAATAACTCCTTTTCAGTGCTGGAAGTTGCAGGCCAGCAAGTAGGGACACACTTTACATATCCATATAGGATAACTACATGTTGCCTAGTACTCTGCTATTGACACAGTTGCCTAACATACATACCTTAAACACATGCCTTAATTGGAGTGTAAAGTAAACCCTCACCCTGGCTCTACCTCTACAACAAGGCTGACACAGCTGACACTGATAAACCTACAGCTTATTGTCCTCCAAAGTGTTCACACCCTATGCCTATGTCTATTACCTGCAGCCACAGCTGCAGTCTGTGGTACACACAGCTCTGTGTAAAGGTTTCTGCTACAGACCTACCCTCTGTGATGGCGTAGTCTCCTCATCCCAGTAATGTCCATCTCAACAGCAAAGAAAGTGGCCCTGGTTTACATGAAAGCCTTATATATTACAGAGTGGTTACATGTCATTGGCTAATGATATTGCAATTCAGCTGTTTTGGCTGCAATTAGCATACCAGAGCCAAAGATTGGTTTAGAGGCAATTACCTGCTAATGAGAAGCATGTTAAATGTGCAAGTAGCTGGCTATGGGGAAACATTCTGTATAAGACTTTCCAAACATAGAGCACACCTTTGTGAAACATTACTAAAACCACATTTTAACAGAGGAGGAATACTGCACTCTACCAGGTATGTAACTGTTTTTTGTGTATAACAGGATACAGATGGGAGGATAGAGGTATGGAGAATAGGGATTACAGCAGCAAGCATGTCTTAGACCTGTGGTAATGGCATGTCATTGATATCCTGCTGTTTTACACTTACAGGGGATGTACAATACATAAAGGTTGCATTGTCTTTGTCATTGTGGCACACTGGTGTTGGACTGTTCCTTTATAGTGGTTGTAATAGGACACTGATATTTGTCTGGCACTGGTCTTATGATATATTATTAGTTGGGTGGCCTTGGGGACACACCACTGTAGACTGGGGTGTTGGATGTATGGTCATACAGCAGAATCTCTCATGGTACACAGGGAAATACCTCACTATTGATACTATATTGGTTGTATCAACACACATAGCATGTTGTCACACTGTGGGGTATGACATGTGTGAGCAAGCAGTGAATAGTGCCAGCCATGTACATAGTGGGCACCCATGTATCTGATCCTGTAATATGTTACCCTTTTGGTGTCTTTCAGGAATAACGTACCATAGATGCCATGCCTCCTTCTCAAAAGTTGGAGAATCAAATACTACTTGAGGGACTAAGGTAGCATCATCACATCCAGGGGGAGGCATGACAGGGAACAGTGGACTGCATTGTGGGCATACCTTGTCCAGGATGTGAATGCCACTGGCCACCAGAACATGACATATAAGCAGGTTCAACACCATGCAACAGGCATGGTAAATGCTGCACAATAAAGGGCAGCTGATGTAGCCAGGGATCATGCCATCACTGGTTGAGGGCCTACAGCAGATCAACCACTGTTAGTCACTGAGGAATTCCTGGCAAACCTAAGAACACAAGACAGCTCCCAGGCATCCATCACACCATACATCGTGGAGGTGGGTGCCACAGTGTTCACAGCAAAGGAGTGTGCAGATAAGCTTACTGTGATCACCACTGTAATATTGTAGAGTTGTGTCAGGTTGTACATACTTTTACTTGGGTGTCAGGTCTATGTGCTTTGGGGAGATGAGGTTTGTAACTTGTATTTGTACATATTTGTTAAGATAGGTGTACTGGGTTTTATGTGTTGTTTAATCAAGTACAGTTTTATATTGAATAACTAAAAAGTAAATTCTATTGGTCATGTGCCACGTGATTTACCTGACATGCTTGTTATACAGGCCTTGAGTCGAATGTGTATTTTGTTGTGAGGATATCTATTGTGCATGAAAGCAGAGAAGAGAAGATGTGAGACTGGTAATGCAATTGTGGATTCTCATTATTTTGAGTTGTTGTGGATTTTCCATACATAATAGTGCAGGTAGTAATTTACTGCTTTTGTCTTGGTTTTCACAGGTGACCGGGGGGTTGGGGTCTCTCCCCTACACAATCTGATGTCACTGTCTCTTCAGACTCTGATGATGATGGTGGCCGCAATAAGGCACAGGTTGGGTTGTTGGTCGCTGAATCTGTCCTAGAGGTTGACATCCCTCTTCTGCCCCCATTGTCACTGCACACAGTTAGCAAGCCCACACATACCCAGTCTCCAGAGGGTACAGATATTGGACAGTCAGAGAGTGGAGACATTGAACAGGAAAGTGTGGCAACTATGTCTCCAGTGAGTGTAGACACTGGCCATGGCAGATAGCTGGTGAGGTCCCGTACAGGCAGATTGACATGGGTGGTTGTAGGAGGACTGCTGTCCATCCACCACCTGTTGCAGGTGTCAAATCACTGGTCACTCGACACATGTTTTGGGCCATTATGGAGGCACAGGCACATTCTGAAAGGAACACCAGATGTATGATTAGGGTTATGGAAGCAGCACAGTCTGACATCTGTGACTGCCTTCACTGCACTGGGGACACCCTGGATCGGTTCACTGATGCAGTGGACAGACGGTGGGCTGAGAAAGTGTCTGTCTTGGACCGCACATTGTCTGGGCTGGAATGTCTGGTTGGAGTTGGGCATCAGACCTGTGGATGTAGGTCAGCAACACCATCTGCTGAGAGTCCATGTGGCCATACACAGTCACACACCTGTAGTGGCAGTACATCCTGTGCTACAGAGGGGAGTGTGTTGTCCACACCACGATTTGGCAGGCCATGGGCTCATGGTCCTGGGTTGTCTCATGAGGGACACGGTCCCAGCAGACAGAAGTCACAATCAGGTACTAGCACTGCCTCTGACCTTGGGCATGGTGGTGCCAGTGAAATTCCTGGCAGAGCCAGTTCCTGTGTTCAGCGTCAGAGACAGTGAACTGTCAGCTCTACCATGTTTGGTTCAAAGCTGTCCAACATACACACATGTAGGGCTAGCACTGAGCTTGACTGTGTAAACTCACATATCACTGTCCCATAGAGGTAACCTACAGGCATGCACAGCACCTCTCCATGGTTCATCTACCCACTTGCCTTCCTGGCTCACAAACATGCTGTCAACCATTTGGCCAGCCTAGGCCTCCAACACCCCTACACAATACCCTGTACAAGTGATGATATCTGTGCCACATCCCTGTCATCCTTACCATCAATGCAGGGCAATGAATCTTTGCGTCTGATGCACAGAGTGACTTTATTACTTGACATGTACTTGTGTAATGCAGTATTATTTTGCCATGCCACTTGTAGTGGTCACCAACAAATACTGTATGCTGGCATGTGTCATGAGTACATAACATACTTTTGTGCACCTTATGTCATATGATGTTGTTCTGGTGGTACTATTACACATTGACAGGTGTGTCATGGACCTGTGTATGTTTCTGCTCCAGGAGTCTGAGAGGATGACCTATGGACACATGGTGGCAATATAGCTGCACAGGGTGGCATGGCAGCACAGCAGAAATATGACTTCAGTCAGGTATAGTAGTATATATGCATGGCTCCACAGGTTCATATGTGTATAACAGTCTAACAAGGACAATGTCAGCAGTCAGTGTACACACGCATTCATAATTTGTGATAAGGTCTGCTACCCTTGATAGATGTCACCTGTGTTTTTGGAACTTGCATATCTACAAGCTGTGGTGATGGAGTTGACCCACCTACAAATATTATGTGTCCGGTTCAGACAGTTTGCCAACATCAGTTATGATTGTTGCGTTCTGCATCATATTGTGAAACCTGCACATGATGTGTGTCACAGCAGATGTCCTTTACATGCATGGAGGGGCCTGTTTCATTTAGGGTGTACTATCTGTGTTATATAGCAGTTTCCCCATTATGTACTATGTATACCACATTGATGTTGTAGGTGTGTAGAACATGTGACGTGTTACTCCTGTCATGGCAATGCCGAAGGTACACAGTGCGATCTGACACCTCCCTGTATGGGGACATACACATCCCCTTCAAAGCATTTAGGAAATGGACTACAGTTGTACGGTCATGGTCTTAGTGCAGCATAGGTCTCCCAATGCCATGTTCCCACATGCCTATACACCAGCTGACATACCACTCTGTACATGATGTACACAGTTTCCAGCATGGCTTGCTGCCCTAATATTCCCATAAACCTTGTCAGGCCAAGGTTAGTGGAGTGAGACTGCTGCCCGCCATCCATCACATAGTGTAACAGTCACAGGGCTCCGCCAGTCACAGTCAGTGGGCATGATCTGGCATTGAGCAACATTAACAGTGTCTGGCCCAATGTCAGTAGGTATATGACAGTGTTAGTGCTGGTATCCATGCTAACCTCTATCATGACATTTCAGGTGACTCTGAGATCTGGGAACACCTCTTGGTACTACATGCTAGTTGTCCTCTCTGCAAGTAAGTACTGCAGTTACTTCCAGCATGTTGCAAGAAGAGAGTCATGAAATGTGTTTGTACAGAGCACAGACTAATGCATTAGGAAGTGTAATATGTGTACACTGTGTTGCCTACTCATGCTGTGGCTCATTTGTCCGAAGCACGGTCCATGTCCTTACCTACACTGCTCTGGAGTGGTGCCATGACATCCCTACATGGGGAAACTAATAAAAACCAGAACAACAAACTAAAACTCCCTACACGGAGAACCAACATATAGCATCATGTGTGTAGCAATATGGGTGACCACTACAGTCTCGCCCAATGTGAAGTCCACCCTGGTGGGATTTGGCTACAGGACAGTCTCTCCAGAACTACCGGCACATACCCCCTTTGCAGAGAATGCATACATCTATGTCAAAATAGCCATTTATTACCTCCTGTGGGATGCTTGACATAGCGTGACTGCACCTTCCCCTTCAAATGGGACAGGCATGTCTGCAAAGCTCTACACCCATGCATTATTTCAGCAGCATTACAACTGCATGAACTTGGCTGTACAGGACAGGAGGGACACATGCTCATCATGGCTCAGCACACCTGACTGGTGGACAAGTGCCATTAGCAGGCTGTGCAATAACAGCTGGACATTGCAGTATGACAATTGGGGTGAGGGTGCACCCTAACATGGAGGCACAACCTCCTCAGGTAACAGCAGCACATAGTGTTGTTGTGATGCTGTGTAGACACAGTAAGTGACACCTGTCACCACTCACATGAAACAGGACTAGAACACACTGAGTAGTTACATGTGTAATTCCAAGGGACAGGCCCAGATAGTCGCTGATGACAGATGTCATGATGCCACATAAGATGGATCTGTACTCATAACTAACCTGTACTCCTATACTCTCTGCATCATCTACACTGTTGTCCCCACCATGTGACACATGACATTGCTACAACCTGTCCCATAACCGCCACATTGACAGAACAGTTTGTAACTGGCCTCACAATAGAAGGCACACAACATCTATTGCACATGCTAACATTTCAGGCTGAATCCCACCTGTGATCTGACAAGGGTTATTAACATCATTGGAAAGCCCTTGCATTCATACTGACACCACTATCTGCACACCAGCTGAATGGACAATGTCACCTGTTCTACCCTTGCACAGAGGTGGTGCATCCACTGACCAACATAACTATGCAACTCTTTGTGTAAGTATCCATATCTGTATGTCCATATGGGTAATTATCATGAAGCTGATCAGCACACATATATGAGGTGCAAACATGGCTGAGTGTACACACTTCAGATGTGTGATAGGAGGTGCATGACTGTTACATGTGGAAGACATTTTCGAGACAGTCAGCAGGGACATGGGTGAGGGTATATCAGGCTGTGCAACCCCCAAACTAAGCCAAGCTGTCTGACAATACCACCCATTCAGGCAACATGTAGAAAGCATCCACTTAGGCATCCATGATACTGTCATTGTAGGGGCCACTATGTGGCTCATTGATGGCAGACATACTCAACATAGGGACATCCAACTCCAATATCTGATCTGTAAGCAGTGGTGCTCAAAAGGGCTCAGTCTTGGGTGCTCTACTGTTTGGACTGCATGTCACCACAGTACATGTGTGTACTGAATGATTGTGGCTATCAATGTTGGCTGCTGCCTGCTGCCTGCTAATTATGAGCACTCACAGAGTTTCTGTGTTATGTCAGTATCTTGCAAGAGGGTATTGCAAATACATGCCTGGTGACATACTAATGGCCATAAACTATATCTGTAATATCATTTCCATCAGGTAGACCTATGTCCCTGGTTAGTAGCACATCAGTACCAACACACAGACCTGGACATACAGGTTTGCACCTTATGTGCCTCAGATCACCATGTCTCTGCAGTGGTATGGCAGGAATCATATGGCATAGCTGAGGCCACAGTCACCAGCAGGTGACATATTCATAACCTCCACATACTCTTCCCTCAGCATGCCAATATGTGATTACAATGGCCATTTGTTGACATACCTTACCAAGCTGTACTGGCATTTACACCCAACAGTATGGTCCCTCACAAGGTCACTTCACATCTTCAGTATGTGCCCACTGCTGATCATCTGCAATGGGTGTCATTGCTACCTGTGGCATATAGACTCCTCAGAAGTGATCTGTGCCTTGCATATATGGCAAGGTGTGACCCTGCTGGAGTGCATATGCTGCCTATCTGTAGGAAGCATAGTAGATGGATGACTCACTGTAAGGACATTAACCTACTATGTGATGTTAGCACTACATGTTTATGGGAGACATTTGTCTAGCAAACTTAAACACACCCTTTAATCAGACCCTGCCTAATGGTACACAGAGCACCTCAGTGCACCTCAGCACATGTCATCTGTATGACTGGCTGGGTGACTGTCATCTCAATACACGGCATCTGCCTGAGTCCCTCTTGGACTTGGGCAGTACGTGCTGATCCTGTACTGAGGGGTATAAAGATGGCTCTGATTGTGAGGGTTATATGTCCATTATGCTAGTTAAGCTCCCATGTCCTATCACTCCGTAACATGATGTAAAATTATGTAACAGCCTCACACTCAAAAATGGCCACATGCAGGATAGCACCACTTCCATTCACTGCATACAGGACATGCTGAGGAACACATGTAGTGCAAGTTGGTTGTATGTAGATTAGAGCACTTACCTATGTACTGGTACACACTTCAGATCAGAGTACCCGATAAATGTAACACACCTCATGTCTGCTAGTACTATCAGTTTAGAACATATCATGCTTGTTGATATCAGCAGGCTTTGTTGTTGTCAGTCATCTGGGGGGCACATCACCCACTACAAATAAAATAATGCAAAACCCTACCAATGTCTATGTTACAAAAGTTATATGGATACATGCACACCAAGTTGGGCAGTGTGAGTTTAGAACCCCTACCTATCTAGTCTTATACACTACAGCTAACAGTACTTCTCTCACATGCCACAGCTTATATCTGAAATTAGATTGTCAGCTGGCAGTCTTATGGTGGTTGACATCATCAGGCCTTGTAGAGGAGGGCAGTTTGGAAGCCAGCAGGTAGTTACAAGGCAAAAAAGTGCATAACCATTGCAGGTGGATAGCCCATCAGGGCATGTCTGTTGTTTTGCAGTGAGATACATACACACACACACACACACACACACACACACACACACACACACACACACACACACACACAATCACACACACACACACACACACACACACAGTCACACATACACACCAACTTAGCTGGCGTGAGATTAGATCCCCTATCTATCTAGTCTTATATACTATAGCTCATAGTACTTATCAAATGCACCACAGGTTACATTTGTTATATATGTGATTGCAGGCACAGTACTTGTGGATTACACAAATAGGCTTGTATTGCACAACATATGTGGCCTGTAGAGTGATATGGCTTCAAACTCTTATCAGCATCTAGTGTCATAGCAGTGAGATGACTATTATCTTTGCTATGTGTGTACAGCTACCAGTATGACCATATGTGGCTGATTGCAGTTAGATAGGCAAACCCGTGGCCAGGGACATTATGCCCTGCCCATGCATGCATTGACACCATTATACATTACACCACCTGCTCACCTGTGTCTGTCTGAATGGTGACATCCAGCAGGCACAGAGGTCTGTATGTGTGTGGATTATGTACTGTTGCACCTTTAGTTTGGTTCTTTTGAGGAATTGTCTGGATGTGTGAGTGCACACTGGCTCACTATTATTAGGGTATTTGGGACAATACATGCATCCACACATATAATTGTCTATAACAAGGATGTCTCTATAAATGTAGCTGTGTGTGTGTGTATGTGTGTGTGTGTGTGTGTGTGTGTGTGTGTGTGTGTGTGTGTGTGTGTGTGTGTGTGTGTGTGTGTGTGGTATGTATATATGTTATGTAGATATATGTGGAGAGTCTATGTGTTATTGTAATTATATGCAGCTATATACATGGTATATATCTATTTGACAGTACATAGCAATAGATATACTAATCATGTGTGAGAGAGATAGGGACAGATGGATATCTATATGTATATAATTGTAAGTACAGACATATTTACACATAACAGGTCATTTTGATGAAGAGACAACAGAATTGTGCTCATTTAACTAAGTGTAGGAGCATGCCCAGTGGGGCTGTCAGTACTTACATGGTGACTCCACGCCAGACCTACCTGTACTTCAGTCCGGGATTTTGTGTGTTACAGACATTGCCAGCTGCACCAGTTTCTGCAGTACTGCACTTCCCTAAAATTGTCCATGGCATTCCCCAGCTGTCTGCTGTACTTAATATGTGACTGAGGTTCATACTGTTACTCCACACACAGACTGACAGTCTGCATACCTCTGAAGTTGTCAACTGTATAGATTTTCGCAGAATGTCCAGAATTTTGCTTCATATTTCTGGTCTGTTCCTCATATATTTGTGGTATTCTGGTAAATTATTGTATATTGAAGTCACTGAATAATACTTACTACAGACAATCATTTGAGTGTCGGACTTTATATCCTTCAGATGTTCGGTAATAATGCAACTCGATTTTATACTAGAAACTTTCTAGGTTAATCAGAACAATCTGTACTGTCTGTCTCTATTTATGGGCCTTTGTCCCCCATTCATTCTGGCTTTGTCCAGATTTCTTGCACTGACAGACTGAGAGGTATGACAATCTGTGGAAACACCAGCATACTAACACCTCACATGCAAAAACTGTGCATCCTTCCAGATTTGAACCATCAACACCGTCACCCATGCTAATTTACCTAGCCCACTGAACCATACAGGCTGCTGATAGAGATGTGTCCTTTATCACACAATCAACAGCATACATATGTATGTTGTTATCCCTGCATTATGTGAGACATACAATGTGTGATGGGGTTTCATGTCACAGCCCTGACATTGCCTGGTCTGATGATATACCATTGATGACTTATTATTGCATCATTTGTATGGGAACACTGATGTGTTGGGGGTGGGGAAAGAACAGCATATGATCTGTTGCCATAGACAGTAGTGCAGATATCATGTGACCCCACTGTCTAACAAGCCCCTCCTTGACTGAGGCAGTGAATATTCCAGCCATGAGGCCTAGTAAATATTACAGAACATGTACTATTGGACTGGGTATCTGTAGTCCCATGTGGATGTTACATTTCTCAAAATAGCTCATTATATTCCCTTGCATACATGCAGCAGGTCCATGCATATGATACCATATCATAGTACTCCTTACAAGTGGTGTGCAGGTGAGTGACTTACCTTGTGAATGCAGCAGCTGACAGAAGTGTAGTTCTAGGCTGACTCTGTCTGATGCACGCACTACACAGCCAATACATGGTTAAGTCCAGGTTGTGAGGGTTGCCTGTCATCAATTTTAATATACGCATGTGAGTTGGAGCAAGGTTTCAGTCCCTAGGTCCCTAGGTTGTCAGTGAATGTGCTATGTGATGTCTCTTAGCCAAAGCCAGACCATACTGGGCAAGCCTATGTCTGCCTACAGGGACATCATCAGAGAGGGTTCCTCCTCCAAGTCCTCCTGTGAGTGTGGCTGTGGTAACCTAGGCACTGGTGGGGGGCTTTGTATCCCTTCCCTGTGATGTTCCTGCCACAGCTGTTTCCACAGGATCATATTGTATAGCATTGCACATATTGTGAATACATGTGCATATGTGGATGAAGAGTATTTCAGGGCTCCACCAAATATATCGAGGTAGCATGATAGCATGGTATCCAGGAACTGGTGGAGTACCCTTGATGCTGATGCCTGTGAGACTCCCATTATGTCCCCAGTTGGTCTTTAGAAAATACCTGCAGCTAGTTTCCTAAGAGCTACACATGCCTTTGTTTCCACTGGGATGGGTTCCCCACTGTTGGCTCTGGGTCTGAGTTTTGAGCAGCAGAGCTCAGTGAGTTCTTGAAGTATGTTCCTGCCCACCTTGTAGCACTCTACAGTCTCCATCTCATGTAGCTTCTGGTAGGTTATCCTGGGCCTGAACACTCTTCTCCTTCTCAGTCTAGGCCTATTGTCAGACAGCAGCAGCAGAACTGACTTCAGCATCTAGCACATACAGATGTAGCAGACCTGCAGCAGGCCCTAGCATTCCTTCTGTTAAAATTCCCAAGTCTGTACTTCAATGGTGCAGAGTATGAGGGAGAAATCAGATTGTAGGATGTATGCATACTTTATAGTGCACTGCTGTAGGTGCTGACTGTGTGACTGGCTACCTGTGATGCATTGCACCTGCCTAGTACATCATTAACATAATTTAATGGCCATAGTTTAAGTTAAGTGGAGGTCATAACTAATGGATATATCATTGTCTTTTAGATACACTCAGCACTGAGGCACACCATGAAAATGCTTGCTCCGTATATAAGCAAAGCTTAGCAAATAGTATACATACCCCCAGACTTCCTTACTTAGCATGGTGGCGCACCACACAAACATACAGAAACACATGGCCTGAAGGTAAACAAAGCTTAGCAGTCAGTGTGCACGCCTTCCTGCTCAGCACTGCAGCGTGCCAGGCAAACAAGCACAGCTGAGCTCAAATCAGTTTACAAGTCATTGGACACACTCTCCTTTGATGTCAGTTACCTCCTGTGTGAACACCAACATGGTTCTGTGCCTTCACAGAGGGGATATGTGGACCCAAATACCCATTTCTACTAGTCAGTTACTCCACCTCATTTGCAAAGAGATCCGTGTTCACAATCTGAAAATGACATGGTTCAAAGCCCTACCTCATTAGCAACAGCACCCATGCACCATTGTAGAGACTCCTCGCAGGCTCCTATAATACATTTCTGTCACATAATATTATTTTTGTTTTTTCCACTTTTTTTTTTAAACATGTTTGCACACTGCGGCAAGCCATGCAAACATGCACATATCATTAAAAAAAAATAAAATTATTTTAACTTATTTCCTGTACTTTGTCAAACTCACTTGCATGGAATTCACCTGCTTATGAGGTGATCTGCATGCCACGGATATTTTCATGTTGGCACGTATGTGTGAGCTGCCTAGCTATGTTTACTAAATCTAAAACATGCTAACTTCCATGCAAGCAGAGTGTCACAGTGCCTCTATGGTGAAAAAGACTGTGTAGGCTTTATTACATTCCCCCTTCTTCTTTCATCAATGAAATGGAAACCCTACCATTACAATCAGACCAAACAGTTTCTGAACAGTCGCAGTGTCATGGGAAGTGTTTTTATAAGATATGGTATTGAGTTAGTGTTAGTGGAAGGGCAAGGAATAGAATTAGTATTAACACATATTAGAGAAGTAGGTCGGGGGCATTTTGAGCATGCAACTCATCAATATGATTTTGAATGTGAAGAAGTTGGAGTATGTGACAAAGCTGATGCAGACGTATGGAGAACAGGCACACTTCACATGGAAATTTACTCAGGAGTGGGATTTAACACTAGAACCTGCAGCTGTGATACAAAAATGCAAGCTACCAAGCCACAATGGAAAACTAAAGCAAAGGAAACACTACAAAACAGCAGAACAAAAATAACAGCTAGGTATAAAGAACAGTTGTCTTAGGCAGAGCTTTTATGTTCTTCCTTATATTACCTGCAAGGGATGATATATTCTGCCCCCACCTAGTTTGATTGAAATTTTTCGCTTTTTGTTGTATATTGTTCAATAAAACCAAACTATGTGGGGGCTCCACCCCCACACATCTCTAACTATATATACTAACTCCAGGGTCGCACTACATTGGGGAAAGGGATATATCCCTTTTATTTGCCTGCAAATACTACTTGTCAGGCAAATGAGCATCAGGCAAATGAGTTTCAGTCAAATGAACTTTCGGGCAAATGAAGGTGACCCATATATATATATATATATATATATATATATATATATATATATATATATATATATATAGGAGCGCTACAGAATCCTGAAAGCCCAAAATCCTGAAGACCAAAATCCTGAGACCAAGGTCCTGAAAGTTCAGAATACTGAAAACTCAAACTGCTGAAAACACACAGGATACCAACACTTACTATATTCCAGTACAAGTACATACAGAAACAAATAAAACACAAACTATATTACTGCTCTCCAAGCCCCCCTGCACCCCCCACACCCCCTGCTACTTAAATATATCAACTCCAAGATTGCACTTAGTGTAGTGAAGTGCAGTCTTGGAGTTGATATATTTAAATAGCAGAGGGTGTGGGGGGTGCAGGGTAGCTTGTCCCCCCTGCATATAGTTGAAGGGTAATATGTACCTGTATGTACTTGTGCTGGAATATAGCGAGTGTTGGTATCCAGTGTGTTTTCAGGATTTTGTGTTTTCAGTATTTTGAGTTTTCAGTATTTTGAACTTTCAGGATTTTGGTCTTCAGGATTTTGGCCTTCCAGGATTCTCTAGTGTTTTTTATATATATATATATATATATATATATATATATATATATATATATATATATATAGATATAGATATATATATATATATATATATATATATAGATAGATAGATAGATAGATAAATATATACTACTGAAAATAGTAATAATGATAGTAATCATACAAAACAAGACCATTTAACAGAGATCCCATTTTTGAGGCACAATAGTACCCTCTAGGTGTGTTATAGGAAAATAATAGACCTTTCAGAGGTGTGGAGGTTTTCCATCAGAGGCATTAGGTCATTCAACTCTCCTGACTGGTCGATTATTTCCCTGTAACACCCACCCTGGAGGCCATTATTGCCTGCTTATTTACACTGACTTCGAGCACATATCTTACCTCTACAGGTCCTTATTCCAGAAAAGTGTTACTGGGTTCAGCAGTGATCCTTATAAACTAATACTGTGTTTTGCACTACTAGTGTGGTTAAAATAACAATGATGCTGTGTTTCTTGCTCTTCCTTAAAAGAAAAAAAGTTGATACCAGTAGAATGGTGTACTGTATGTCTTGTATATTTTTTGGTATAATTTCTTGTATAAGTGTTGTACAATTTCTTGTATAAGTTTTTGTATAATCTCTGTATGTGAAGCCTTTCTCCCCTGGCCTCCATTGAAAATGGGCCTTATTCCAGTTGGACTTTCCCGGTAAACAAATGCAAAATAAATAAAATAAAATATTTTCAAATAAGATGTTACATATCAGGTGATAACAAACTCATGTTGAGATTAATGAAACCCAATGATGGTCCTTAAAGGTTGCATTTGACAGATGTAAGTTATTTAAAATGAGGTGATAACAGAGTAAAAATATAGTTATATTTTATTTCTCTTAGAAGCCATGTCCTTATTGGTGAAATTATGCATATAATTTGTATCTCAGGATTAAATGATTGCAGGTATCATACCTGTAACATGTACATGTATTATAATTATCAAACTCTATAGCCTCTGTAGTACTGAAGTCATAGTGGAGGGTGCATTAGCAGGCACAAACAAGCATGTCAGTGAGGGAGGAGTGAATGTTCTAAAGCAGGATCATTATGTTCCTATTTAATATAGCAGTAACAGGTCAGTAAGCATCGAGTAATATATATTTGAGTACATCGGGGAAACAAGATCTCTAGTCATGTGGCTTAGGATGGGTGGCTCTGAGCTAACTAGTAACCAGGGGGAAGTATGTATGATTACTCGTCTATTTATAGAAGCCAAACAGAAACTGCTGTCACAACAGTATGGGTAGTTTTGTATGTGATGTTTCTCATGCCTTTGTAGGGTATAAGATGACAAATAACACAAGGGGCAGAGTGGAAGTCGGTTTGTATCATTCCCAGTGTGGAAGATATGTTGACCGAAAACTCTGGTCAATGTTAGGATGGGGTATGGTAGGTAAGCCCAATCCCTGTACTGAGTCCCCTGTGGACTACTAAAAAGCACTCTATGGCTGGCTGTAAAGCATAACCTGATCCCACTCTGATGGAACTGTTACACATCTGCAAAACAAATAGCATCAAAATTAGCCAATTTAGCAACCTAAACCTTGTCTGCAACATAAATAGGACATGTTGGAAAGGCAGGCATGTGTTTCAGAGACTACCCCTTCTGTGTAACAGACTCAGCATCCATGTGAAGCAGAGTTCTTCCCTAACCCAATTCAAACATTAATTTGGCAAGTGGAAGGGGAATCAGAAATGTATCCCTGGTTTGACACCTATTCTTCTATTAGACAGAGTTAGCCTGTAAATGCTTGACCACCCATGCCCAAGCCTACATATGTTCCTTAAAACAATCCTAGGGTATCAACGCTTGGCAGACGCATTTGGAAAGCATGGTTAGGCTTAAAAAGGTCCCCTGAGTCATTACCTAGTAATCACCTCTGCAACTCTGAACCTCTATAACTACTAACAGTATGGGGGGTTTAGAAGGGGTGCTTCAGCCACAACCACCATGACATGTATGTGGGTCTGAGGGGTTCCACTGTTAAACAGGTTGGGGAGGTGTACTGACTAGTCTTAAATCGATATGTGTACTTAATTTTAAAACACTTCCTGAGAAAATATCTTTTTCATTATTATTTTAAAGTATATGAATATGCTAGCATGTGATAGTCATACAGATTAAGAAAATAAATTCATACATCACAACAATAAAGTGCTTAGAAAATGTCATTCTTTTAACAATAACCAAAAAGTGAACTACACATTTGCTTACTACTGTGCAGTTCACTTTTTTGTGTTATCAATTCTTTTAAAATGCTTTCGTACCTTTTAGTAATTATTTTAACTTCTTCTTCTTCTTTCGGCTTTTCCCATTTAGGGGTTGCTACAGCAGATCACCTGTCTGCTCATGATTGGCAGTGGCGTTTTACAGTGTCGAGTTGCCAGCCCAGCACCCAACCTTCCACAGAAGGCACACACATGCATATACTCATGCCTAGGGCCAATTTAGAGTGTCCAATCCACCTACAGCATGTCCTTTGGGAGGAAACTGGAGCACCTTGAGGAAACCCATGTGACCACAGGGGGGACATGCAGACTCCACACAGAAGGCACCCCAGCCAAGGATCGAACCAGAGAACCTCTTGATGTGAGGTAGTAATGCTAACCACTGCACCACTGCAGCCGCCCTTAGCAATTATTTTAACAATATTTAAAAATAAAAAAATGTACATTTAAATTATAAATATATATATATATATATATATATATATATATATATATATATATATATATATGCATTTAAATTAAATGCACCTAGAAGAACAAGTCATTGAGATAACGTGTAGAATAATTAACCACAAGTGCTCCTACCTGCTAAATACAATTTTAACTTGAATTTTGTTTCAAGGCATTCTCTAATTTCCACTGAACATTTACATAAGCTTTAGTTCAAAACTGTTAAGAAGTCCATCTCTAGTCAAGGGTGCAATAAATATATTTAAATATGTTATAGTAATTATTATAGAATTGCAGTCCTTTGAAACTCTTTAAACAAATGTATGCTTACTACAAAATTACATACTGAGTTATTATTCCTAAAGAAAGTTTGAAAATACTTTCCTTGTTTACACTGCAATTGCTTTGGCATGTTACTGAAGTTTAAAGAAAATCAAAAGCAGAATTATATATATTTTTAAATGAAATGAGTTAAGATAATTCTGAATTATGCCTGGTTTACGTATACCTTTGATATAAAGAATTAAAATTTTAATCACATGCAGAATTTAAATTAGTGAGACCAATGTATATTTCTAAAACAATGTTTAAAAAGAGAATTGCTGATATAGGAGGTCTGGATATCTTTTCATCGAGTTGCCTGTTTTTGTATATAGTTATTAGAAACAACTGGCTTTCTGTCTTATGACTACATTCACCTGACACACTGTGTCACTTGCTGCACAGATGTGCATGGCCATATCTTGCAGTGTTACTGCTCTGATACTGAAGGTCCAGGAGGTGCTATTGTTTTTTGTCAGATTAAATCGATTCTCAGATTTAGAATTATCAATCGTATACATCACAAGCTCTGGTGATTGATTATGTATCTGTTTGTACCAGAAGATGTAATAGTCAGTAGATCTTGTCACGCAGTGGAAATGTGCATTTTCTCCCTCTTTTGCAAAAACCTCACTTGACTGTGTTACTATATCTTGGCACAGCACATCTGAAAAAAAAAGAACCTGGATTAATTTATTGTACAACTATATTCTAGTCTGTATTTTTATTTTAGCAGAGTTATTCATATACCTTTTCTTATGATAGTACATGTTGCACTTTACTAGAACCAAATATTCACAAATACTGTGAAAAAATAGAAAATTCAGGCATACAATGCAGTTTATGAACTATACCCATGGTGTACATTTCATTTCTCCTTACCTGTGCAGGTAGCAAATAGAACACTGAGAAGGTAGTATTTCCTCATTGTAGCTCACGGTTTCTTCTGCATATGTCATGTTCTGCTCTTTTTACCCACACAGCCAAGCTCCACCTTCTATGCTCCACCCCTTCACTTTAACTGGCAGCTGCAGCCTTACTTTTTTACCTGATTGCTTTCAGACCACTATTGCACCATCTGTGTTACTCAAAGGACACCTACTGTTAAGATACCAAAACTGCGATGCGAGATTATCTGCAATATGTAAAGGAGTAAAATCTAAATGCCACAGCAGAAATGAATAAATGACTCTTGCATATAAGTATGCATGTATGCACTAGGACAGGCACTGTAAACTATGCACTAGGACAGGCACTGTAAACTAACTAGGCTGTAACAGAAATATTAAAAAAATGTATTACATTAGATGCAATTCTTTGTTAATGATTTTTTTAGTGAATTGATTGACATGAATGAAGATATAACTACAGTACCATATGTAACAATCCTTCCTTTAAGAATATCTTATATGCATTTCTCCTTTTACTTATATCAGAGGTATACAAATACATCAACTGATTGGACTTGTTGCTCTGAAGTGTATAGTTTCTTTGTAGCTCACTCTTTTGTGACAGAAAACATGCACAATACTTCCTGACCTGCATCAGTTTATCATTCAGACATATCATGATTACTTATGTACATTTTATTATGACAGCTTAGTTCTGTCACTGTAGTGATGGTCCATCAGGCTGGTAATACATGTAGCCATGATCTGGAAATTCCTGCCCCTGCTCCTTACCCCAGTGCACAGCAGACATGAGTATTAATGACCATGCTCAGTCAGTAACATTTTTAACATAAATGGCAGTATGCAAGTTTCATCAAAGTCCATTTGAACAATTGTACTGGTCCTGGCACAAATTATAACTTACACTAAGGTTTTGTAATCCCAGAGATAGTAACAATAGTTAAGTGGTGCAGGGGAACAGTATCCTGCATGGGGATGTGGAGGGTTTGCCGCAGATGATTTTTTGCTCACTGATTTCATATGCAGCTGTTACTATGGCTTTTGTTCTCTACCCTGTTTTGCATTATCACATCAATAGCAAGGACTGCCAGTTGACCAACCTTTTTGACTCACAGTTTAGCTATTTCTGACTACAAGTTTTGTTTCCTTTCTCTATGAGCTGCATTAGGTGACATGCCCTGGGATTCATGAATAATTGCGTAAGATTTGTACGAAGCCCACAGGATGTTTACATGTTAGGAAATAAACAGAAGAGCTAATCGGATATGTATGCTGATCATCACACTTATATGAATACATACATGTTTTAGTGACTAGCAATGGTGTCAGTGGCCACAAAAACATGTTGAGCAGCATGATCACACACAGTAAACAAACAGCCCTCTCCAAAGCCAAAAACACAGCATCAATGGGACCGGACAGTGTCCCAGGCTGCATCCTACATGAGCTCAGAGATGATCTAACCCCTCACCTAAACACACTGTTTAAACTCAGCCTATCCACAGGCTACATGCCCACAGAGTTCGCACAGCAATGGTTATTCCACTCCACAAAGGTGGAGCCACAACGGACCCCAGGAACTATCACCCTATAAGCCTGACTAGCTTGGTCTTCAAAGCTATGGAGCGTATCATCATGGCTTTCATTAACAGAGACATTGGAAACCTCCAGACACTGGACCCTACCCAGTTCGGCTTTGTTAAGGCTAGGCTTATAAATGACTTTGGGCAGATAGCCTAGTACTTACCTATGAACCTATGAACCTATGAACCTAAGCCTGCCTACCCTAAGAGCTACATAAGGTAAATAATGCAAGGTGTACCAGGCAGGGAAAGTGTAGTGAGTGCACATAAGTGAAACATAAAAATACAGAAATAAGTAAGAGAGGAGGGTAAACAACAAGGGCAACTACAGTAGCTGGGTTACCAAGCAGGGAAAGTGTATTGGAGACAATGTGCACAGAAATCAAAGAGATGTATACAGAAATACATAAGAGAGGAAGGTAAATGTTCAAATTTTACTAAGATAATTGATATAAAGGTGCTTATGTCACAAAAACAATTTTGTAATTAAAAAATTGTGCAATTTGTATGTCATAATAATTAATGGTGGTCACACTTCCTGGGAAAATATAGGTAAATAAAAGCAGACATGATATAGGATGTGAGAGTTACACAAATTAACATTGCAACAGAAGGGGATTACATGGCATATGAATGTCATTAACACGCTGAGTTGAAATGACAGTTTGCAAATATAGTACATATATTATGGGATATTTGAATATTGTTAATTTCATCAATATATCATACTGGAAGAAAGGAATGCCTTAGAAGCAACAATCTCCTTTTGCAAGGATTGAACCCATCTCAACAATGATACCACTGACCAGTGTATTAACTGTGTATGCCACAGAAATAGGCATACCACATGTATGAGGAAGATCACCCTTGAAGGGAATTATGCACTTAAATTCTAATGGTTATGCATCCCATATGTACGTGTGTGGGAGCAGAGTGAGACATATGTAATGCCCTTGCCTAAGGCACTTCTGCCTGACACAGTTTGTGCAGACAGATAAGAACAGATAAAAACACCACACTATGATGTGATGTATTTCACAGAGCTGTGTACTGTCGTCATCTACCATAGAAATTACTAATGGATATCATTATAAACAGCTGAAATTAATGTGTGAATTAAGAAAGAACCCTTGAAAATGAATGTTATATCAGCATGTCTGACTGATGGTAATTAATTGAGTATGCTCATGTGCACACAATTGTAATCAGTCCTATATCAATGTTCTGTGGTCAAGGACAGCTTCTTTGTATGTCTATATATGTACCACCCAATAACTGGAACACACTCATGTACACCACTGTACTCAATGCATGTACCACAATAGCACTTGCGCCATGACATTGGCAGAACAAATGTCTACTGGCATGAAATACAAAGCTATCTTCACATGTCCTCATGCAACATATCAAGGGGTAAGACTGATGTGATGTAATGGCTGTTGTGCAATCTCAGTATGTTCACACAAATCATTCTCTATGCTAGAAATTAACATCAATCTGTACAACTCCTCCAACTAACAATATGGCTATTGATCATGTGCACCACAGTAGAACTCTTATCACAGCTGCTGAATTACACCTATGTAAATTCATTAAATCAGCTGAACTTTATTTGCCCATAATTCTTATCTGATAAAATGGATGGGGAAGGTCTCTCGTATTCTATAAGTACATAGTAGAATGCTGGTTTGGAACATTTGCCTAAGTGTTGAGAAAATCAACACCATAGTGAGAGCAATGCATGTGACCTGGTATAAGTGCATCAGTAGTTGTCATATGTGTGGTTATGTGAAAGGATTACATCATGTGTATGAATCAAGGAATATGTGCCCTGTAGCCACTTACATTAATCTTGCTGTATGTCAGACAACATTGCCTGATGCTAGGTATACCCAAACATACCTGTGGCACCTCACTGTTGTCAGTGTGACTGTAGAACACTAATTATATTCATTGTGGATATAATCCTGTATTGGAATACATCCCTAACTTAGGCAACAACATACAGTACATCATCTCATGTCCTCAGTCCTGAAGAGTCAGCTTAGTACAGCTAGTATGGAAGGACAATCTATTCAATTGACAGCATCAGTCTTCAATACAACCTTTCATAAGGATATGTAGAGTAAACTCTTAAAGAAGAAACAACATCTACACCTGAATATAGCACTTGTGGGTGACAACACTGTAAACAGCATGTATACTGACTGTAAGCAGCAATGTCAGGATTTGAAATATATACCTGACATTACAACCTTACAAAGGTTTGCTCAAACACAAATGCCACTCAAGATTTATTTTACAGCTGTGACATGCACATTTCAATGGATGCTATCACCATTGTGTATTACTTTGATGTTTCTGCTAAAAAAGTGGTTGCACAGCACACAGTGTAGCTACACATCATACATGCATTTGCAGCCTGTTCTGCACAGTAAGGGGAGGGAACACAGACTCACAGAAGACAATCAGTCCTTTACTTGAACTCCCTTCCTATCTACTGAAACCATCTACACAAAGTGTATGATAGGCATGCACAACAGAAGACGTCTAACTGCATGTGAGCCACATTGCATCTTTGAAGAGATGATGTCAGTATGTCATGCAAAGATGTCTGTGCAAAAATGACATCTACAGCTATGTTGGAATCTAAATGTTGTCAATACTAAGAGGTATACGATAGTCCAGCATCCATTTCACACATACACAGTCATGAGTTTCTCACTGCAGTATTTGAACTCCCTACCTATCTACTGGCACAGTCTACATGCAAGTGTATTATAAGGACATGGCACTGGAGACATCTGACTTTAGTAGTGTGAGAGTGCATTTTTGAACTGATGACCTCATCAGTGATTTGCAGACAGTATGTATTTGTGGACAGAGTTTAAAGGGGATATGGGATTGATCTGACAATGTAAAAGGTTCTCTTGAGGGGGGAGTAAGATGAACACAGCTATTGAATTAATCATCCCGTGATGTTATGGCCCCAACCATAACACACACACACACATGCAAGTTGACTATTGGAAGATAGAACCCCCTACCTATGTAGTTACACAGACTAGAGAATACAGTATTTAATGCAAGCACCACCACAGAAGTATGATTTTTACAGCATGACAGTGCACCTTATGGAGGATGACATCAGCACTGTGTTGCAGAGAAGATTATGTTGGCAGAAGGGACTGACATTGACGTGGACTCACCCTATAGTGTAAAAGTTTCTCAAGAGTGCTGTTTCAGTGTGGCCAACAGTACATCAGATCATATTTACATGACTCTATCAACAACCCACACACACACACACACACACACACACACACACACACACACACACGCACATGCACACGCACACGCACACGCACGCACTACACACACACACACACACACACACACACACACACACACACACACACACACACACACACACACACGTTGATTGTTGTGAGATTAGATCCCCCTACCTACTGAGGTTACACAGTGTAGAGGACAGAGTACTTAATGTAGGCATCATTGCAGAACTCTGACTTTGACCATGTGTGAGTGCACTTTATACAGGATAACATCACAGCTGTGTTGCAGAGAAGATGATGTTGGGAGAGGGTTTTGACAGTGACATGGATTCACCCTGCAGTGTAAAAGTTTCTGCAGACTGCTATTTCAGTGAGGCCAGGATTACATTAGGTCATATTTACATGACTCAATGCACAAACCCCCCACACAAGTACAAGTTGACTGCTGTGAGATTAGAACACTCTACTGATCTACTTGCACAACTTAAAGGATACAGCAGTTAATGCAAGCACCGCAGAAGTCTGATTTCTGCAGTATGATAGTACATAGGATTAGTGTCTCATTCTGTGTCAGAGAAGATATTGTGATGTTGAGAGTTTTGTGTAAATCCACATTTGTTGATATGACAGAGTAATTACAATCTTATGATCAGTATACATACATACTGTTGTGTTATGACATAAATGCATATCACATAACTGAGTGGCATGTACCTGTGTTGTACAGATGAGACACACACACCCACACAGACAGACACACACACACACACACACACACACACACACACACACACACACACACACACACACACACACACACACACACACATACACACACACAGCTGTCAAACACAGGATGGACAATGAAGTATTCATGGATCATCAGGTTATTATGGTATGTAAACCTTAATGAATGGTACTGATATTAGCAATGGTATGTGGTCATGCATGGGCAGTATGCACTGTCAGTACAAAGCAACCCTTAATGGTACAATACAGTAGGGCTAAGTAATGATGAAGTATGTGTGCCATGACTCTATGTCACTGTATATCACTTGGAAGTGTAAGTGCTGCAGTGCAGACATAACTATCCAGAATTAATCTCTTCCTAAAGCTCAGTGCTGAGAAACTTAGTTGTGAGGATGTCAGAAAAGTATTAGTGCAATCCTGATTAGATTTTGAGGTGTTTAACTTGAAAAGTGAAGCAGCAGTGTTCAGTGTTGTTCAGTTGTACTCCATATTAACCTTTGTGCAAATAAGGATAAGAATAGAATGTTCTAATTGTGATTAAATATAGAACAGATCTGCTTTTGTTAACATGTTGCAGATATGCACTTTGCATGTTGGAGTCTACCTATGACATGAGGGTTCCTATTACCTGACTGCAGATGCAGTTTGTTGAATGCGTCTTGTTCGAACTGAAAGAGTGAAAAGGCAAAATAGCGAAGCAGCTTTTCAGCAAATTCTTTCCCTGGGAAAGAATTAGCTTGGCCGCTTTCCTTACTTTGCCATTTTTGGCACTGTAGTATGATTTCGGAGTTGGTATATTTAAGTGTGGGGGGGGGGGGGTGAAGCCCCCACATTATGTAATGTTTTAAAGTTTTTTTTTTTTTTTTTTTTTTTTTTAATTTTGGAGCAGCGATTTTTTTTCCCTTGGAAAAAAAATCACTGTTCTGAGATTTCGATGTTATAAGCTTTCATTTACATGGGGTTGATTATTTATCATTCTCTTTTCTAAGCGTGCAATAATATAATATAGACCCATGACATGATAGGGCCGAAGTGTAATTCAAAATGAATTGTTTTGCTTGCCTTACCTATTTGTGCGAATCTGGGTGGTGAGAATACAGGGCTCCCCGCTGCAGCAAAAAAGTGAAATCTTTAATTTGGTTAGCTTTCTGTAGAGCAAACAGGATTAGTGGCGATGCACAGCCATTAGCCCTCTGGACAGCAGTGAGTGGAGAAAATCCACCTGTTACCTAACTTTCTTCATGGCAAAAGGTATAAGCTCAGTGTGTTAAATGATAAAAGCAGAGATGAAGGAGGGTTCAAGTCCAGTATACAGATTATTTTACAAAGGGTGTCAGAATGTGAGCATAATAAGTCATTTTGATCATGACTGTAAGACAACATAGGAATGACTATCCTAAATATGTTGATTACCCAAACGGTGTCAGTAATTCCTTCTGAAATGATCTTTTATAACTACTACATATCACCCATGCTTCAAGGGAAATCACAGGTTCATTTTGTGTGCAGCTTAATAAACATGACAAGGATGGTCTATATTTTTGAAATAATTATTATGACTGAGCACATATCCTAACTATGAGTATGGGACAGGGTGCCTTGTGAAGTGTGGCATTATTCTTCCTCACAGTAAGAATATTAGCCAAATGATATAAGATAAACATTTCATATGTCATCTCACTAAATATGTTATAGTATAATGTGACAAGAGAGAAGAGAGATAATGAAGGATACAAAGATGGATAGACACAAAGGAGTTTGTGTTATTGGCACACTTACGAACATCTGTATCATGTGTGACTATTACTTGTTTCCTCATTCAGAATGTGTCCTGCTCTGCACCATGAAGTAATTGATACAGGGACAGACAAAGTGCAGAAGTGACAATAACCAATGCATCAACAGATATCTGGTTGACGAAGGTGTAGGAAATTTGAAACCTGATGTTGACATGAGGATGTTATTTTGTTGATAAAAGATATAGCACACATTTGCATTACTGTATAGCATATGTCAGGATTCAAACCTTTGGCAGTAGAAATAAAACTTTACAGACAAGTTGATTTTCTCAGCTTACCAGAGAGCAGATCATGCTATGGCAAATTTCAATCAGACTTTTCAAGAGACACTCACAATATATTCAATAAAGTCATTAGGTAGACAGCAGTATGCATTACACTCGTATCAACCATATCTTCTGTTACACATTACATGATATCCAGCAGTCTGATACACATTGAAGAGTAAGTGTATCACAGTTTATTACCTTAAGTCTGTTTTACTGTAGCACAGTGAATGTACTAGTATTTGCACTAAGCTAACCATGGCAATGTGGTCTCAGGCAAAAACTCTCCACATTTTGCAATAATACTTGAAATGCCATTTAGCATCACATTGTACATTTGCTTGTTGACAGCCCCTATGCAAATGCTGAAAACTTAAGCTGGTAAAACAGAAGGGGTGTAGACAGGTACATAGGCAACACATACACATGAAAGACACTTATAAAAAACAGGCATGAAGAGTTTCACCTAATGCTGGATTTGAACCATTGTGAAGATTAAAAATTAAGTTTAGAGACTTCATCATTATCTCAACACACGACAAAGGAAATCCTACTTCACGTATCCCAAAATCATACCATTGAAGGGACAGTGATAACCTATTCAGCCAAGGGAAGATGTAGGTATTAGTTTTCAGAAAAGTAATGACAACAGGAAAATGCCATAAGATGAAATTTACATTCACCAGCATAATGATTAGTCAACAGTACAAAGGAGTGAGAGAGAAGGGGTGAAAATGGAGACAGATGGAGAGGCACATATCAAAGGTTGGTGTTATGGGTCATTAATGCACATCTCTATGGTATGTCCACAGTATTCATCTGTCATGCTCTGTATCACTAACTGATAACTCTGGGGATCAAGAAGCTGCAGGACATCATTAATATATGAATAGAATAAGGATGGTTTAATACTTCTTCCTTATGGGCATGGATATGTTTACAAATGCTTTTTTTGCAACTGTATTCAAAATCTGTCCACTGAAGGTCATAACTGGATAAAAATTAAGATATATGTTATGAAACATATCATAGAAGTATAACATCACAATAACAAATTATGAGACATACATTTGGAATTGAATCCTTCATGATCTGGCCAAAAATCAATTCTCAAACAAGTGATTTATGTCAGCACCTAAAGGAAGTGGCACTTTGTTGCATCCAGTAGTCAAAGAATGTTAGAGTAACTGTTACCAAGTATTGCATTTATTCTGCCTTTAGTCTGTATTCCGATAGCACAGCATGTTTAAGCACCTTTGGGCAAGGATAACCAGACTTCTGCTGGTGTTGGAAACAACTGACCAGGTTTTACCATAGAACATGAACAGCCATTCACTGTCACTCTTCATTGGTGCATAATGCCAAATACCACACAAATCTGAAGGACAAAAAGTGAATGCTTTCTTATGGGCCATTTTTGGCCACATGTGTTGTGCATGATTCTATTTTGTCACCAGATTAATTGTGTGAAAAGGAGTTGACAGAAAATTGGCAAAATATAAGGGCAAACAGGGGGGAGAACAGGGGGGAAAGAACAGAGGAATTTGCAGGGAGGTAGTGGAAGAGAACCATAGCTATCCACTTCTTCACATCATAAATGCGGGACTGTAGAAGAAAGTGTTTAATTTGGAATGTTACCGCAACAAAGATGGGTGACAACAACATAATAATGTTATAGAGCTAACTGGACCAAATCAGGTGTGTCAAGAAGACAGATAGGTGGAGTAGAGATCTATGTATGAGTTTATTTTTTTTTTTTTTTTTTTTTTTTTTTTTTGGTGGGACAAGTGTCCTTTTTTTTTTTTAATTCTAGAAGAGAGAAATGTTGGGGAAGTGGGGAAGGGGCTTATGAATGTGAGGGCCAGGTAGGTAGGGTAGGTGAGGAAGTAGGCACAGATATACAAGGCATACAAGACAGACAAGGATGATAATGAACAAAAAAGGCTGGGGAACAACATGATTGGGGATAGGTAGGTGAGATCAGAGATCCACCCATGTCAAGCCTGAGAAAACTGAGACTCTAGTCCTCACCCTTAGAACTGTCCTCACTGTCACCTGTCTCAGATTCCTGTGTCAGTGCTCAACATGGCATTATCTTGGCAATATGAAGAAGGACATTTTCTACATGGCTGATTTGGGCACCAAGGTCCCTTTCCATGATATCCTCCAAAAGCCCTGTCAGTTCTTGCCAGGTGACAAAATCACCAACTCAACTAGTACTGCTTCTACTACACCTGGAGGGTACCAGTGCACCAGCTGCTAGGATAGACCTATCTGATGCAGATGGAGCAGGTAGGGCAGGGGTTGTGGAGGACATGGTGACAACTTGGGAACCTGAAGCACTAGGTGTTAGTGCTGCAAACTATGAAGGGATAGCAGGCCGATCCGCAGTGGTCGCTCTACCTCTTTGTGCTGTATGTCAGTTGTTATAAACAGAAATGTGTGATAACAGAAAATTTTTAAGTCATATAAAATATTCAGAAAAGGTGAGAGAGAAGAGGTGGGTGAGACATAAAAGAAACAGAATTAGATCCATGGCATATTATATGACTTAATAATTTCACAGCATACACATTTATGATTTTGAAGTCTATACACCTTTGCCATATCCATGTATGATAGGAATATCTTACTCTGTTGTTTCATGAATCTGTTGCACTGCTCTATCCATCCACTACTTATTTTCCCATTTTTACCTATGGTGTCAGGATGTTACTTCAGCAGTGACAATCATCTAGAGCCAAAATTTACACCACCAGGTTGCTACCATGCCACAGTACTTCTTCCACACCACACATTTGCACATCTACAACCAATCCACCTACTGCATGTCTTTCAAGTGTGGGAGAAAACCAGAATGCCCAAAGGAAACCCATATGAACACAAGGAGGATATGCAGACTCTCAGCTGAGAATCAAACCAGGGAACTGCTTGCTGTGAGGCAACAACACTATCTGCTGTGCCACCCTGCTGTGCTGCTATGATATCATAAATACAACTATTTATTTCAGTAATTCCATATTGGATATAATTACAATAGTTATTAGGCTTACAGTAAGACCTGACAGATGCATACTCCGTGCCTCTCTGAGATTAATTAATCTCCCTTGTTGTACTTCCCTGTTTTCGGCAATGTCTTCAGCAGTTGTAAAATAGAGAAGAGAAGTGAAGAGACCTGAAAAAATAATGAATAATAGTCTTGGCTGTCTACTGCATTCTATATAAGTGAATGCTGATGGGTCATTATACACACCTGAGTAGTGTCAGCAGTTTTAAATCATCCTCCTATCAACTACTGAGGTCCTTCTTGCATCCTTTCAGGTCATTATAGTAGTGACAAAAATTGTCTCCAGTGCAGAGGATGCCAGTAACACTGGAGACAGCCTTGGCTAAGCTGTTGCAAGCTTCATTCTTATACTGAGACCCGTAATTGTCCCCCTGCAGCAGCCTCTACTGTAGCACTTTGCAAGGAGTGCCACAAAAATTCTAGACTCCTCAACAGCTCACCTCTGTGCTATTAATTCAGCACCATCATCTCCCTCACTAGCCATGTTTGCAGAAGTCAAGCAACAACTATATGCCTGAACTGGAGCCAAATTCCAGTCTCACGTTTAACAACTAGTGTGCAAAAATGTACAACCATGCCAACTGCATTTGTGCGAAGCAAAGTAGAGAGATCCATTGCCAGACAATGAGGCAGGGATTTCAACAATTAGCAATGAAGGCGTGAAACATGGCAGTGATAATTGCCATGTGTAATGCTCAGCCTATTCACACTTTTTACAGTTGTCAACACTGACATGTTTAATGTCTTGCATTGTAAGCCTTATTCTTTGGAAGGTTAAATAGGATAACTTGGGTCATAATTTGTTGGTAGTTGCAGACTGTAAAAAGTTAGCTTTACAAGGCGATTATCAAATCTATGAAATAAAGAATGCATACATTTAAAGCCAGATTATTATTTCTCAGTGCTACAGGAGAAAACCCTTTCAGCCATGGTCATTACAGATATAATGCATTCAGTATGAATAAAGATATACTTCAAATATGCCTGTATGTCTGTGACTTAAGAACTCTTGAGAACTGCATTCCCATGTAACAGGCAATATTAGTGTTTGTAAATATATTTCAAATGGATAGATTTTCATGAGTTGGGTAATACAGGTTGGTATTTGAGACATATATGCTTCACAACACATACTGTCATAAACACATAAGTTGGTCAATATGAGGAGTCAAGATAAATATAAGTAAACTATTGTGCCCATCATATATATGCAAGTGGATTTTCAGTAGTTATCTTAATTATGCATAAACAATTACCGACACAATCAAATTGGTTTCATAATTAAGCAATTAATGAGATAAGCTACCTAGAAAACTGTAGTTGTCAAAGCATAACTGAGACATTTCTTGCTCTCAATGTACTTATGATAGCCATTTGTATATAGTGTTGCCTGCCTAATAAAAGTGTTAGAAGATGCATTTGGACACCTTTATAAAATAAGTGCTGTTTGGTATGACCCCTCTATCACCTGTGTTCTGTCTCTAATGTCACTGCACTTACATCTTGGGCCATACACACAGTAAGTAACACAGCAGGTGGATGTTAACCACACAGTACTGTCCGGATTGCTGATGTCTGTGCATTGCCACTAAGCCTGATTTTGCTGCAGAAAGCTGCACAAATAATTTTTTTTTCACTTTTCCCCCTTAAACTGGTAAACCTGATTGGGTGCTACTCAGCAGTGAACAGCTTAGCAGAAGGTAAGAAACAGAAAAAAAAACATCATATGATGCTGTGATCAAAACAAGTCATCATTCTTTAAAAATAATGTCACTATTTTCCTTCACACTGTATGGATCTGAACCCCAGAACAACTTGGCTTTGTGTCTAAAGTCACTGCATTTACAGGTTCTGTGGCAAAGAGAGGTATATATCAAATCCACATAGAGGTATATATCAAATCCACATCCAGGTATATATCAGATCCAGTATCTGTCTGCTTGGGATGACATGGCTGACAGACCACGATGCTTTGCCACAGATGGCCTGCACCTGTCGCCCCTGGGATTCCGGATACTAGCTAAGGCTCTTTCTGTCCCTATAGTGCCTTTTTTAGGCAAGGTTCAAATAACAAATTCACCACCATAACAGGAACAGGCAAGCAAAAACTGAGGGTAATGCTACTCAATGCTAGAAGTCTAAATTTCAAAATGCACTCACTTGAGGCACTCCTTAAAATGGAGAACATCGATATCTGTGCAGTGACTGAGACCTGGTTCAAGGCTCCAGAGAGCACCCCTGCACTAGCAGGCTATAACTCATACCACACTTTTTGGCCATGTAACCTGGACCGAAACACCAAAGGTGGAGGTGTGCCCATATTCATTAAGGATAGCCACACCTCCAGGCTGGTTGCTCAGCATAATGCATCTGAGGTTATCCAAGTGCAACCAACTCTGGGCAAAACTGCAATCCAAATTGTAGCTTGCTACAGATCCCCCACCATGCCCCAGGATTCCAACTCCTCTTTTCTTGATGTACTGGAAAATATTAGGGTTCAACCAAACACCCTAATAATGGGTGACTTCAACTACCCCACCATTAACTGGGAAAACTAATCATGTACCAACTCCTTAGCTCAATGGTTTCTGGAATTCATAAACTCCAATGCCCTGGATCAACTTATCCACACCCCACCGGGGTCAACAATATACTAGACCTAGTCATTACCAACATGAATGACCGGTGTTCCACACCTGAAGTCAACTCCTCGTTGGTCCGATCCGACCATAAACTAATCACCCTTGATATGCACATCCCGCCCCCAGCCCCCATTAAGGAAACCACCATAAAAATTTCTCCAAAGCCAACTTCATGCTTCTTAAGACAGAAGTGGTGAACTTCATGACACCCATGCAGATGGACAATACAGTTACAACTGCTGAATCCTACACAAATGCACTCTATAAGCACTTACGCATGTGCATGGATCGTGTTATCCCAAACAGAACCAAGATGCTATCCTCCAAAAAAAGGAAGCCAATCTGGTGGTCCCCTGCCATACACAAACTGTACAACAGAAGGAAGAAACTGTTGCAAAAGAGAATAAAATCCCATGAGTGGAGGAGCTCCCTGATTAGCCTCTGTAAGAAGCTGAGGTCCCTTATAAGATCCTCCAAAGCTAGCTATGAAAACAAAATTGCCACTAATTCCAAGGACATCCACAAAGCATTCTATAGCTATGTCAAGAATCTTGATGGCAACATCCAGATCTGCTCTGAGTTACAGCACAAAGGCATGAAAATTACAGAACCAACTGATATTGCCAACATCCTGGCAGATAGGTTCAGTGCTAACTTTACCCCGCTCTCACCCCCTAAAGGGCCCATATCTATACAGGAAGAATGCAGAGTCCCTGTAATCACAACTATGCTGGTAAAAGCTGCACTCTCTAAAGCCAAAAACACAGCATCCATGGGACCGGACAACATCCCAGACTGCATTTTACACGAACTTCAGAACGAACTGGCTCCCCACTTAAGCACTGTGTTCAGTAATAGCCTCACATCAGGCTTTGTGCCCACTGAATGGAACACAGCAACAGTTATCCCACTCCACAAAGGGGGAGCCACCACTGATCCTGGGAACTATCGACCTATTAGCCTGACGAGCCTGATCTGCAAGGCCATGGAACGTATCATCATGGAAATCATAAACAAAGACATTGGTAACCTTCAAACTCTGGATCCCACCCAGTTCAGATTTGTGAAAGGCAGATCATGCCTCCTGAACCTGATCGACTTCTTTGAGGCAGTCAACAAAGCCGTAGATGAGGGTAAGGTGGTTCACACAGCCTATCTTGACCTCGCCAAGACTTTCAACACCATCCCCCATTCTGGAATTATAGCTAAAGTCACTAAACTAGGTATACATCCCTACGTCACAAGATGGGTTGCCAACTGGCTCAGTGAAAGAGCCCACACTGTAAAAGTTGCAGACTCCAAATCTGACCTCAAAGCAGTGACAAGTGGAGTACCACAGGGATCCGTCTTGGGACCTCTCTTGTTTGGTATCTACTTCTCTGAAGTACAGGCTAACACAGAAGGCCTCTGGCTAATGAAGTTCACAGATGACTGCAAACTAGGAGCCATAGTCAAGTCCTCAAATGATGTGGACATCCTACAGAAGGGCCTCTCTGATACAGATGCCTGGTGTCAGAGCCATGGCCTCAAGCTCAATGCCAAAAGGTGCAGTGTCATCCCCCTTGATAAAATCTCTGTACCCATGAACTACCACATAGGCAGCAATCTACTTAACACCGAATGCATGATAAGAGACCTTGGGACCCTGGTGGACAGTAGTCTCTCCTTTGATAGTCACATCACCACAGTAGTCAGAAAGTCCTTCTACATGGCACATCTCATCATAAAAGGGTTCTCATCCAGGAAAAAAGAGGTCATTGTTCCACTGTACTCGACACTCATTAGACCCATTATAGAGTACAACACCCCTTTTGGAATGTACCTCACAAGACATCTGCAGCAGCTGGATAGGCCACAAATGTACCTCACAAAGAGGATTACTGGCCTCAAACAAATGCTCTACACTGACCACCTCAAAAAACTCCAGCTTTACGCCGTAGCATATTGCCTACTCCGAGGTGATCTCTGCCTAACATTTAAAGGTATGTCAAATCCAGAGCTGTTGGACATGCTACACCTAAAGAAATCCCAATCCCTCTGAGCTACATGCTCTAGGGACCTAAACCTTGTCACCACAATAAACAGGACATGCTGGAGGGATAGATTCCTGTCCCAGAGACTTCCCATACTCTGGAACAGGCTACCCATCTATGTCAAACAAAGTTCTTCATTAGCACTCTTCAAGAAAAATCTTGATGAGTGGATGGGAAATAGGAAATACACCCCGGGGATCACTTCTGTCTCTCTGCTCGGCAGTGGCACAGAAAAATAACTTCCTTGGGTGGCATAAGCCAGGGAACCTTGTTGGTTAGGCTTACGTAGGCACTTGGACTAATAGCCTAGTACCTACCTATGAACCTATGAACCTATGAACTCACTCATTAAAAATATCGTGCAATGGTGACAGGAATGTTTGTGCTAATGACTAGTACAGGAAGGCAATTTTCCTCTTTTCCTTTAGTTGTGAGACCTGTTTACACTCTGCCAATGAGCACCCAAATTACAAAGGCAGAAATTTATATTCCACACCACAAAATACAAGGACAAACATTACTAGTATTTCCATTCATCTACAGTTATACTATTAAAAAGACACATGCTGCATTTTCACATCTGCTGCAAAAATTACAAACAGCATGTGGACTACATATGATCAGCATGTCATGTAGTGTTAATGGCTCAGAAAGAGGGCATACAGGCAATGACAGCAGGTCATGCTTGGCAGACTACATACAATTTGTCAGGGCACAAAGTATACCATGAAGAAGTACTTCCAACTGTAATGAGATATGATTGTGAGTTTGTACAGCATGTCACACATCTGTCCACAGTACTCATGTTAATCCTTTTGTGTTATAATACTGTGCTGTACTCATGTTAATCCTTTTGTGTTATAATACTGTGCTGTACTCATGTTAATCCTTTTGTGTTATAATACTGTGCTACCTGTCATATGATACAGTATCCCATGCTAATATTATTAATGAGGATAACAAATGACTGGACAACAGCAACACCTTTGTAACTTCAACTAATTTGAACTACAAGTAAGCTATAGAACATTTATCACATATTTTAGCTCATGCATTTCATGTACAACATATTATTATTCTATATTTTTTATATTTCCAGCAAAAAATAAAAATATCTATAAGCTGGATTCAAACTCTGCATCAGCTATCCTGTTTCTTTTAAGTTATTTAATTTACACCATATGCTACAGTGATACTGAGGTGAGATGTAGAATTTCTTATTTTACTCTTATATTGAGTGCTGTAGCAAAGTGCATCTGTGCCACTTAAAAATGCACTAATGATGGTATTGCAAATTAAATTTCTCAGTATGTATTTTGGGCAGTGGACTCTTGTTCACTGCTGTGAAACACTGTCACTCCAAAGTGTGCTTTGCCAAAAATGCATGCAAATAATAAAAACAATAAAGAAAAACATGTCAATAACAACAAATATCAGGGGATCATAATGAAAATGCAGGATTGTGAGGTTCCCATAATCAGTGTGTGTGTTACAACCTGATTATGTGCTCAGGAAATGTATACTGACTCTCTCAAAATGCACATCATTTGGATATGAACCCTCAATTGAGTGTAATAACCACACACACTGTTGTGTTTCCTAGTCCTCTTTGCCACCACCTCAGGCTTAGAGCAGTGCTCAGAAAATGTTCATACCATACAGATCTGACTTAGAAGACTATCAAATCACAAGTTCACTGGAATAAAGATCAAACATAGTCCTTTCTAATTTCCTTGAACAAGTCTAGATGAATGTGATATTGACAACAAATTTTGGCTAATAATAGCCCACACCATGTTAATGTAAGGTTGCCAACTCTGCAGTTATTTTTTCCTCTTGATTTTCTGTGTGTCTTTCCCTTCTCTCAGCTTAACTAACAGAAATGAAATGTCATAGACAATTTTTGCATTTTTGTTTCAATGTGTAATATAGCTGATTAGCACTGCAGATCAATTGTAAGCAGAGGATGGAGAGTGTGCTATTATTAAAAGAATATCAGTGTTGCTAAGGTTGTTCTCATAAGTCTCAAGGTGCTTCTTCTTTTTTCTTAAGTCTAGTCTGCATGATACACACACTTCAAAGAGATGTGTCTCTTCACTATTGCTTGTTGCTGTAATTAGAGTAATCATTAATACTCGCAAGCCATTAGCATCTAACAATAGTCATTGCTCCTCTCTGCTGTCTTAGAGTGTGCGCACACAATTGTATAGCTACCTTCCCAATGTTTACCTCACCTACACGAAGTTAGATTTTTGGTATTCAAGAATGCTAGTGATTTATCATCTCATTTGCTTATTCACAGTGCTCAGCGGGCTGAATATACATTATATAAAGGAAATAGTGTAGTTATGGAAGTGAAAGGAGGGGAGACTGATTTGATATAGACAAACCATTACTGGTGTTTCCTTGGAGGAAATTGTTCTACAAATTACTGTATTATTTCGTAAGGCATGTCTGTCCTTTTTGTAAACTGCTTACATTTTCATATTTGTAATGCATTTCAATATGCAATAGATTTTTTTATCTTTATGCATTTTTTTTCATTCACTGTTGGTGTACTGCAGATAAGTAATTTCTTGCTGTGCTTTCAAAGTCTGTTAATGAATGGTATAGTTACATCACAGAATTGTATTACCATTTGCTCTTGGAATTTCATCAGTTACTGCAAACAAATGTGTTTATTGTCATCTTCAGGGGTTGTATATGTGTAGCTAACAGAGGTGTTAGGCCTCTCAGGTTTCCCCATGATGACCTCCACAACAGTAGAGAGACCAAGGAAAATTATTTTGGCACTTCTACTTTGATTTTTTTGTCTATTTATTGATACTACTGCCATCCAGTAGTCAGTCGCACAGCTGCTGTCCTCATTAAAAAAATGTTTGCAGACTGGATATAATGCCACTTTATTACAAGTTTTCCTTTTTTGTTGAGTAGGGGGACTGCTTTAGCTTGTGTGTAGTCTAAAATGTGCATTGTGTGTTCAATTGTTTTGTATTGAGGATGGCTGTACTGATTTTTTAGGAGAGTGATTTATCTATGCGTTAAAACTGGATTTTGTCTTTTTTCTGTTTCATGTTATACAGAATTATGGTTTTCAGCCCATCTGCTACACACAAGCCACCATTCAGTGATCCAGTGAATTAAGTCATTATTGAAGACTTATGCTGCCATGGATCCTTCATGCTTGACAGAAGCACAGGTGATATATCGTCCAGAAAATAACAGATTACAGCAGGTGGTCACTGACAAAAACACAGTGGACAATCATGCCAGAAACTATAATCAGGTTTGGCACTGAGCTACTGATATGATTAGTACAGCCCACTTGAGGGCAGCTGCAGTAGCACAAGAAAAGATGGCTGTGGAGGGTGATCCTCCTACTGAACCACCACTCACTGAAATTGAGCAGTTCCTGTCCACTCTCAGAGATACCAACAGTTCAACAAAGGCTTCACACAGACTCCTAGATGTAGATGCTCATGTGGATGACAGACAAGCATGTCCTAAAAATAACTTCCAGGTATGCTATAAAAGGTATTTACTGCCATTCTAGACATATCTATGTGTTAATACTTGTATACTTCTGATATATCTGAAAACAATGAGATGTGTGTATTAGAAGAGGCACATTACAACATAAATTGTGTTGGGGGTTGGTCCATCTGCTTGAACCTGAGATATTGCTTAAGGGGAAGAAAGGAAGAGCATTATTCTCTTGCCATTATATAATTTGCCTTGTGATGCTTATTAGCCTTCCTTCCACTGCCTTCCTCTTTTTGCAGTGGCATCAGAATTACTATCTGAAAGACCACCTGCACATGTTAAGCACAAACTTTCTTTGACTAGTAATAACCGTTAGTTAGATGTAAGTCTGAGTACAGAGGAAGTATTGTATTCCTTTAGCATCTGAAATTGTTGAACGAGTGCTTAGAACACAGGTTGGATCATTTCTAGTCCCTATTCCTCTTATTGTTGTATTTATTGCTTATTATCACAGGCGATCCTGACAGTGGCATTGTATAACTCATACTACCTGATGCCAGAGTTTGTTAGGATCAGTGATGATGATGTTGGTGATATAGAGGCACAGTCAGGGAGTGCAGAGGTTCAGTCTGATGCTGAGATTGTGGCTGGAACATCCCCTGGCCTTATTTTGGACACAGTCAGTATGCCTACACATAACCATGCCACTGAACCCTTGTATTTAGGACAGGTTGAGGATGACACAGTTGATTAGGGTAGCGTGGTTACTCCTGTTACAGAGCTGGTTGAGTCTGTCCAAAGCTATTGTGAGAATATGGTACTACACAGGAGGGTTGCTAAAGGACATTGGAGGAGGCCTACTCTCCATCCTCCTTCTGATGCTGGTGTGTAATTACTTGCCACTGCATGTATGTATAGGGCCATCATGGAGGTACAGGCATGTTCCACCAGGATCTCAGAAAAGATAGTATGAGTTCTAAACATGGTGCATTCTGACATGCATTACTGCCTCATCCAAGTGGGTAACTCCTTGGATGGGATGAATGACAGACTGGATTGGGCAGTGTCTGTGATGGAATGTCTGTTGGAAGAGAATCAGCATCCCTGTGTCTGTACAGATAAAACATCCTCTGGTGTTAGCCAAAGTGGCCATAACAAAGCCCGCTCCTGTACTTCCACTGCTCCATCAGTGATTAAGGTGACCACACCCAGACATGGTAAGTGATACGATCATGACCCTAGATGTAGTCATGAAGAGATTTCATCCAGCAGACATCACTCATGTTGAGGTAGCACCCACACTTCAAACTGGGGATGTGGAAGTGGCAATGCAACCTCTGGCAGAGGCAGTTTGCATTCTCAATAGCAACAATACTGAACTGACAACTCTATTATGCATGGCTCACACCTGTCTGACAGTATGTAGTGCTAGCACAGAGCATGATTGTGTTCATGCAGACACACATACACACACGCACACACACAGACACACACACACTTCACAAAAACTGCCCATGCCAACTCACACATATGCAAGCTAAACAAACCTTGAATTTGATTGGAATACATCTCCTGTTAGTGGCCCTAAGATATTTCCTACTTTACCAAATGTTCTGTGTTTCTTACTCACACATGCACTCACTTCTTTGATGTCAGCCTTGATCTCCTGGCTCTACCCCAGTCATGTGAAAATGATGATACCATCTCCTTTGTTCATTTGGGTTTTACTTAGGGTTGTGTATATTTGTCTGATGCATAGACCGGATAGCTAAACGAGTCATTCTCATTATATTTTATGCATATGTATTACATAAGAAAATATGGGATGTTTTTGTACATGCTCATTCTTAAGGATGTTTTTTAATTATTATTTTAAGTCATACATTAAAATCACTAATATTGCATTCCTATTTATTGGTCTACTTGTGAAACTGATGATATAATTGTCCTGTTGGCTGTTTTGTGTGCAGAGTGTGTAAGTGACCAGCTTGATGCTGGTTATGCCTAGCTGTATTGCAGATACCTATAACCCATAATGCCTTTGGTGCAAATCTCACACAGTTTCTGCTTGAGTAAATTTATGACTAACAGTATGCAGGTATATCAGTTGTGTTTATCTTCTTACACACTTGTTCATATACTACAGGTTCCACACTTACTTGACATTACTTGATGTTATCAGTTCACAACCATTACATGGGCAAGTAAAGTTTATGGACATTGGCTGGCATCAGTTTTAATATTTGTATGTGCTTAAGTTATGTGGATTCCTTCGCTGGTGAGTGTGTGTGCTGCTGTTTGCCTCTTACCTAGTGAATGTGTGTGCTATCCTTTGCCTCTTAGATGGTGAGTGAGTGTGTTATCCTTTGCCTCTTAGCCAAGGCAAGGGCATATTTTGCATGCCTACATCTGCCAGCTACCTCTGCAGCTGAAAATTCTCCCTCAGAATCCTTGTCTGTGTTTGCTCAAGGTACTGGCCCTGCTGTGATCCAGGAATGTGTAATCCTGGCCCTAGTTGTCAATGTTGAGCTATTTCCTCAAAATGATATTGTACAACATGGCACAAACTGTGAACATTTCTCTGCAGGTGCCTGGGTTGTACTGCAGGACACCCCCTGATATATCTAGACAGCAGAAACATGACTTCAGTATGCCAAATACAACATCTATGATGTTTCTAGTTTGAGCTTGGGCATAATTGTATCCTTCTTCTGTGGGTGTGTGGCATTTATGATGGGTGTCATGAGTCACAGTTCCATTGGGTAACTTGCATCCCTCAGTACTTGGTCTTTTGGAACATCACCCCTTGCAAACCTCATGTAAAGCTATGAGGTTTCCCAAATGCATGAGTCATGATAGCTGCTTGGGTTGCCTGCACAGACATTGAGGATGATTCCTTGGGTAGTAGAGGCAACCTGGCAGTTGACTGAGTGGAAGCCCTTCCTGTTGGTGTACGCCCTTCCCTTTTCACTAGGCAGGGCTTTTATTTCTAGGTGAGTGCAGTTTATGGCCCCCAAAACTTCAGGGACGTGTGCTACAGCATAAAGTTCCAGCATTGTTCTTGCTGTCTCCTTTGGTGTGCATGGAAAGTAGATGTACTCTCCAGCATGTTGCAGCAAACCATTATGATAATGTGAAAATATTCTGGAGACAGAAACCTGTGACATTCCTATTATACCCCCTGTGGGTCTCTGGAGTGTATCAATAGTTAATATCCTTAATGCTGCACATACCTTAGTTTCCACTAATATAGATTCTCCTTGATTTCCCTTGGGTCTGAGGTGAGGGCAGTAGAGGTTGCAGAGTTCCTGTAGTATTTCCCTATCAACCCTGTATCACTCTATTTCGATATCTTGCAGTTCATTGTATGTGCCTCATTGGACGAGGTCTATCATCAGCAGCAGTAGCATACAATTGAGCCTGTTGCACATACACATGCAAGACAGCAGCAGCAGCCCCTAACATTGCTATTTTTCTAAGTGTGATGGTAATTGTATTCCAATAGGTCTTGGAGTTCATGGCAATGAGCTAAACCAAGTGTACACAATTAGTTTATACCTTCCTGAATGGCTCCATCATCTTGGGTTGGTTAATTAGCATGTAATTCAACTAGTTGTGCTTTCATTAACATACTCTGCCATTTATCTTTGTTTTGCAGCTCTACATGATGTGTAGAAAGAAATATTTAGCAAATAGAAAATTGCATACTATCATGTGCATATCATGGTGCAGTGCCTATCATGTGCATATCATGGTGCAGTGCCTATCATGTGCATATCATGGTGCAGTGCCTATCATGTGCATATCATGGTGCAGTGCGCACACGATAGCAGCCCAAAGTGTAGCTGTTCATGAATCCAGTATGGATTCATGTAATAGCATACAGATGTGGATTCAAATCACCATTTTGGGCTTGTTTCCTTACCTTCACTTGTACTGACTGGAACTTGAATGTGAATGGTGAAATGATCTAAACTGGAGGTACTATCATTTTTAATTGAAGGTATGTATGGACTTTCTGCAGGCAGTTCCAATCACTGCACCACGCATGACCTCAGTATTGACAGAGGATCAAGAAGTTGTTTAAAAATTGTACAGTTTTACTATGCAAAAAAGTGTGTGTGTGTGTGTGTGTGTGTGTGTGTGTGTGTGTGTGTGTGTGTGTGTGTGTGTGTGTGTGTGTGTGTGTGTGTGTGTGTGTGTGCGTGTTCAAGTCTGGGCAGTGTTTCTGTTTTTCAACCTAAAAATTATAAAAAGACATGTCATAACTCATTCATTCATTTTAAGATAGTCACTTCATCATATTCAGTGTTATATGAAAGCAGAAACCTAGTACAAGTAATAGGTGAAAGACAGGGAAGCACTTCTGCATAGCATAACACTTCATTCCAAAATACAAATTATAGGGGGGAAAACAGAGCAAGACAAAGACGGCAGGAAACAGTGCATTGTGCAGGGGACAAAAGCATTCCCCCACACATCATAATCTGTTAGGTAAAGACATTTATAATCGTGCCAAGTTTTCCACTATATATTATGTAGAGATGCTCTGTTTAGTGCTTTCAAGCTTGAATTAACATAGCACAGTAGGAAACCTGGGAAATTGTATCTGTGCTCTATTTCATGGTTTTGGCCCAGTTTGGGAAATCAGTATTTCCTCACCTAGGTCTTAGTTATCTTTCTGGGTACCAGTTATCTACTGTTGTTTTTGTTAAAAGACTAATAAAATCAGATTATCAGAGGCTCTGAATACTTTGTATATCAGATATGGATATCAGATTAAAATAAGCATTATGATCCTTGCTGTTATCAAACTGTAGGAGGACAAGGTGCTGCTTGGATGATCAAATTACTTAATTTTCCCCAGTTCAGAACATCAACATTTTGTGGAAAGCGTAACAAAGGAAGTGTATAAAGTGCATACTTTTTGGGCAACTGGATCAGAAAGGTACAGGAAACTTAGATCGTACATTTTCAAACATTGATCTTCCCAGTCACATTATTTATAGGTTCATAGGTTCATAGGTAGGTACTAGGCTATCTGCCCGAAGGCATTTATAAGCCTAGCTGGAATGTGTTGGCTTTCGCTGCCCCCTTAGATTAGTTCCCTGTGCTTCTGTCCAGCGGAGCCATTGAAGTGATCCCTGGGGTAAACATTCTGTTTCCCATCCACTCATCAAGGTTTCTCTTGAAGAGGGTTAGCAAGGAGCTCTGCCTAATGTAGATTGGAATCTTATTCCAGAGCATGTGAAGTCTCTCGGACAGGAATCTATCCCTCCAGCATGTCCTATTTATTGTTGTGGTGAGGTTTAGATCCCTGGAGCATGTGACTTGAGGGGATATGGTTTTCTTTAGGTGGAGCACGTCCATCAATTCTGGGTTGGACATGGCCTTGTATGTCAGGCAGAGATCACTTCTGAGTAGGCGGTATGCAGCCAAGTACAGCTGGAGTATCTTCAGTCAAGCTGCATAGGGCATCTGCTTGAGGCCAGTGATCCTCTTGGTGAGGAACTTCTGTGGTCTTTCCAGTTGTTGCAGGTGTATTGAAGGTACATCCCAAATGGGGCATTGTACTCTATGATGGGTCTGATGAGCGATGGGTAGAGGGGCCCAATTACCTCTTTCGATCTGGATGCAAACCCTTTTGTGATTAGGTGGGCCACATAGAAGGATTTTCTAACCACTTTGGCAATGTGATTATCAAAGGAGAGGTTACTATCTACTTGGATCCCGAGATCCCTTATTACGTCTTCTGTATTTAGGGGGCTACCATCCTATGTGGTAGTTTGTGGGTACTTTGTTTTTTTCCAAAGAGGATGACTATGTGCTTTTTGGCATTTAGTTTGAGGCCATAGTTTTGACACCAGGTATCTGTCTCAGTGAGACCCTTTTGAAGGATGTCTGTGTCAGCCGAAGAGTCAATTATAGCCCCTAGTTTGGAGTCGTCTATGAACTTGGTCAGCCATAGTCCTCCTGTGCTTGCCTGTACCTCTGAGAAGTACATGCCGAACAGGAGGGGTCCTAGGACTGAGCCCTGTGGAATGCCACTTGTAAACTGTTTAGAGTCAGGCCTAGCTCCCGCAACTCTTACCATGTGGGTTCTGTCCGTGAGCCAGTTGGCAACCCCATCTCATGATGTAGGGGTTTATGTTCAGGCTGGTGAGCTTGTCTATAATACCCGAGTGGGGAGTGGTATCAAAGGCCTTTGCAAGGTCTAGGTAGGCTGTGTGGACCACCTTTCCCTCATCTATAGCCTTGGCAACTGTCTCAAAGAAGTCCACCAGGTTTAGGAGGCATGATCTCCCCTTAACAAAGCCAAAATGGGTAGGGTCCAGTGTTTGGAGGTTTCCAATGTCTCTGTTAATGAGATCCATGATGATGTGCTCTCTAGCTTTGCAGACCAAGCTAGTCAGGCTTATATGGCGATAGTTCCAGGGGTCCGTTGTGGCTCCATCTTTGTGGAGCAGAATAACCGTTACTGTGTGCCACTCTGTGGGCAGGTAGCCTATGAAGGCTGAGTTTAAACAGTGTGTTTAGATGAGGGATTAGTTCATCTTTGAGCTTGTGTAGGATGCAGCCTGGGACACCGTCCGGTCCCATTGATGCTGTGTTTTTGGCTTTGTAGAGGGCTGTTTTAACCTGAGTGTCTGTGATTTCAGGGGCATTACATTCTTCTGGTATAGTTATGAGCCCTTTTGGGTGTGAGAGGGAAGTGAAGTTTGCACTGAACCTGTCTGCCAGGATGTTGGCTATATCAGTCAGTTCAGTGTATTTTGTGCCATTCTGCACTAACTCTGAGCAGATCTGAGAATTGCCACGTAGATTCTTGACATAGCTAAAGAATGCCTTGTAGTTATCTTTGGAGTCCATGGCAATTTTTCTTTCAAAGCTAACCTTGGATGATTTTATGAGGGAACATAGTTTCTTACTGATACTGATCAAGGATGTCTTCCCTTCTTGGGATTTTACTCTTTTCTGTACTAGTTTCCTCATTCTCCCAGTTAATGTTTGGGTAATTGAAATCACCCAATATCAGGATGTTTGGTAGGACCTTTATGTTTCCCAGTGTTTCCAGGAATGTGGAGTGGGGGTTCTGGGACATGGTGGGTGATCTGTAGCAAGCTATAATTTGAATAGTAATTTTGCCCTTTGTTAGTTGCACATGGATGATCGCTGAAGCATCGTGCTGTGCCTCTACCCTGGAGGTGTGGATATCCTTGATGAATATGGATACTCCCCCACCTTTTGTATTTTGGTCTGGGTTTTGTGGCCAAAATGTTTGGTATGAGTTGTAGCCTTGTAGTGCTGGGGTGGTTTCTGGAGCTTTAAACCAGGTTTCTGTTACTGCACATATATCAATTTTCTCCATACTGAGGAGTGCCTCGAGTGCATGCATTTTGAGGTTTGACTTCTGGCATTGAGCAGCATTAATGATGCAACCTCTGTGAGTACGGCAGCTGCAGGGTCCCAAAGGAAACAACGTACAAAACGAAACAGAGGACCAGCAAACAAGGCACTTAGTATTGATATAAAATACTTTAATAAAAGTATTAGGTTCTTAGAACAGCATTACCCTCAATATTTTGTTACTTGTGCTATTTATGGCAGTGGGTTTGTCTTTTGAGCCTTGCCTAAAAAAGGAACTATGGGGGTGGCAAGAGCCTTGGCCAATATTCGAAAGCCTAAGGGTGACAGGTTCAAGCCATCTCTAGCGAAGCAGCGTGGCTTGTCGAGCATGTCATCCCAGGCTGACAGACACTGGATCCCCTTTGAATGACACCAGAAGCTTAGCCAATTGTTGAACTTGATAATTTTTTCTCTATACTGTGGTATCATTCTTGGTGAGGGCAGGATGCTACTCAGGGTCAGGGTCATACTGGCCTGGGCTGTGATCAGAGAGCTCCTCCATGTCTCTTTTCATGTAGTCCAGGGAGGTACGGCTCAGGTCATTCACACCAACATGGACAATGACAGAGTCATATTTGTACTTGCTCTGGAGTGACCAAGTGCTTGTGTTATGTGGCAGATCCTAGCACCCGACAGGCAGCTAACAGTAACCTTCTCCTTGTTCAGCCTAGTGAGTGGGACGTAAGTGTGCCTGACTATAGAGTCACCTATTACTAGTGTGTTGGGTATGTTATTTTGCTTAAGGGCTGTGATTGTGTGGTATACTGGTTTTGTGAAGTATGTGTTTCATGGTTTGTGTTGGGGGTGGAGGTTGCATGGATGTCTGCTTTGTAGGTCTCTGTTGCATTTGCAGACTTTTATTTAGAGCCTCCAAGTGTGTTTTTGTGTATTTATGTGTGTTTTTTGCCAGTGCTGGTTTCATAGGTCTATGTGAGACTGGTGGTGTGATGCAAGTAATTCCCTTCTCCTCTTGACTGCCTGGTCCAGTCTTGGGTTGAGAGAGCTTAGCCTCCAGTTTGGCTGTATAACTGCATCTCTCACATGTACTAGTGTTTGGTGGAAGGAGGAGAGGGTTGTCTGTGTACATGAGGCAATTGTAACATTGCCTCAAAATGCCCAGATTCACCAGTTGGATTGGAGAGTACACCTGAAACTGTCCTTTGGACATGCCTGGATAGGTACAGTGAACTGTTTTACTGATTGGCTGGTAAGGTCGAATAGAGAGCCTTGTCCTCTACAGTATAGGGGGGGTCTAGTGCTAAGGTTTATTAGTGCTTACTAGGTTTGGGCTAGTGCCGGGATGAGAAGTGAATGATTTGAGTGCTTAAGTTGAAAGCTTGTCTAGTTCCAAAGAAAAAATTGAAGAGTAGACTTTGTGGAGCTGGGAATAGTTATACCCTAGCTAACCGGCACTGCTTGGTGCGCAAAACCGTGCAAATGCAGGTTTTATAGCAGGGAAATGAGAGAGATAGAAATTAGCCCAAAATGGCCAATAAACTACTAATGTCTGGGCTGGAACCACTCTTTCATGGACAGATAGGCTGCTCAAAGCTCCCTTTCTCACAGTGAACAGAGAAACTTCCTTCTATGTAAGTAAAGTATGGGCAAAGAGAGAAACTTGTAACACAGCCCTGAATTCAGCACTAACCTGAAAACTGGCCTAAACTAGCTTAGAAAGGTGGGAAAACAATTATTTTTTTTTTGTTTTGTTTTCAGAAAATAAAGCAGATACAATCACAAAAAGACTTTAAATGCACAGATATCGCTATCACACTAGAGTGTGTAGCCTACAACAGTTAAACAGGTAATTTAAACACAAAAACAACTTTGTTAAAGTGCAGGCAGTAAAATAAGTACAATATGTAGCTGAAACAAGCTTTTTAAATTACAGAAACTCTAGAAAATCAGTGTTTTAGGCAGAATTAGCTAAAGGCAGCAAGAAAATGCAGAAAAATTATACTTAATCACTCCAAAGTCTCTCTTTTGTCTCTCTGCTGCAGTACGTACATGGGCAAAAAGGGTGTCACACTTACAGAAATCATATGTCTGCACTATAATTTGTAGGACAGGTGTCAGGGTGTATTATAGGTGTCCTTTAATAGGCATAATGGAATAATACATCTGGTGGTATAGCGCACAGAGGATACTATTCAAACATGTTAAGGACTCGGCTACTGGCATGCAAGTCAGGTGACCACTGTGCTTGACACCAGAAAATTGTGAAATACGTTGACATTCATAGCTGCATTGTCACAGCTTCCAAGTATCTGACTGGTCATAACTTGATGTGTACCTCACAATTACATTAGGGCATGGTTTGTGAGTCCATGATTGTTACATGTTGTGAACAAGGATAATAGTATACAGTGTTCCACAACATTGTAATATTCCCTGGAAATGTGTCTGAGGGTTTAGCATTACAATAACTTTTTCTGTGGCATTACTTGCTAAGACGTTGTTGTATAGACTATCGATTATGTAGCAGAGGTTCAATTACATGATAGCGAACCTTGTAGAATGCTGAAAATTGTCATTATCATAGGCTAATAACATGCTATACAAGTGCTAAATGCGGTAAAATGATACTTGCATTTGAGATTTTCCATGTCTAGACAAAATGATGCAGTGATCAGTACAGTGGCTAATGGCTTTCAATCACCACCCCCGCATACCTCTCAACCTCTTAGAGCAAGAAATCTGGACAAAATCATAAGTAAAAGTGGAAGAAAGGCCCACAAATAGGGACAATTTTTAAATATTGCTCTTACAAACTTAGAAAGTTGATAGAATAACAGGTTTTGCATTAGCATGAATTTTCTGAAGGCTATAAACCCCCCAAATGTCTGTCATTAGTTTCTAGCTTCAGTCTTTATGATTTGTCACTAATTTGCCAGAAAACCTCAATTTTATGAAAAACAGACCAAAAATATGAGGCACAAATCTGGACATTCTGCTAAAATCTGTACAGTTGAGAGGTATGACCCTTGTTATGTGTTATTTTTTCCATATTCATTTTACAGTTTTCAGTAATATTGTAATATTTCCATGATATCTGTGTATTCATGACTCTTCAGTATACCTTTTTGAGAGGTATAGCATGAACTGGCAATAACAATGTAAAACTTCAGGGTTTTTTATCCCGGTATGTGCATTCTGTTTGTCCTGATATCAGCTCTTCTGTTCCCCTAAAATGTGTTTTCCAGTCATTTCTTCCATGAGCATTCCTGTAGCAAGCCTTCCTAATACACCCCTCTGATGACTATATTGTTAAATATAGTCAGGGGTTTCTTACCCATGGGTATGCATTTTGTTTGTCCTGATATCGACTCTTCCCCTGAAATTTATTTTTCCAATCACCTTTGCTACCTCTGCTTTTGTAGCATTTCCTGCTAATACAAACATCTAGAGATTTAGTGACATAGGCCAGTGATCAGTTTCTTATCTTGTAGTAATGTCATGTGCTACATTCTCCCAAATGTCAATTATGCTGTTGCACATTATGTGCATATTAGGTAAGGAACATTGTTATTCTTTGTCAAACATAATTCATTTTCTGGATTCTTCTGTAGCTGTTGAGATGGGTGTTTGGGAGATATGTGGTCTTAATGGCTATACTGATTTCGCTGATTTATTCATGTACTCATGCACAGATCCATGATGTGTTGCATGCCACTTTCATCATGAGTGCTTCAGTGGTTACCTGTGCTCAGGCAGGTTCATAACGCATGGCAATGTGGGAGTCCTGAGTGTGCATTGTGAAGGGTGTACAGTACAGAGAAGGGAAAAATGTTAGTGTGTGCATTTCATTTCTAACATGCTTCTATCGCAGAATGAAATTTCAGAATGTCATTCAGTGCGTACTTGTTAGTTTGCTACCTGCCTGATGTTAGTGAGTGTTTACAGGGCTAGAAAAATATAAGATTTATTCTGAGTAGAAAGTTTTGTCATGGAATTCAGAACTTGTGCCTTATATAGAATATCATAAAGAATCAGTCAGGAGATCTTAGCAAAATTAATGCTGTAAAGTTAATTTCTAATTAGTCAGTAGCAGTTTTGTAATTGCTACAATAATGTTGCTTTTAAAGAAAAAAGGTACAAAGAGTGTTGATTCTTGTAATTCTAGGAGACAAGACCTTGATTTGGCAGTCTACCACATACATGTCTTTTCACGCTATAAAGGAGACTGTTATTCTCTGCTGAACTGTCTTGTCTGAAAGTTATTTGGTAGCTTAGCTTGACACCATGTTACTTGAAGTTCCGAGTTGTTTGTGTGCCACTGCATTAGAAATTGCCACTGCGCTATAAAGAAAGAAACAGGTTTTATGTTAGGCACGTTTCTGGTGTGAAGGTACGCAATTTTAAATCTCAGCAAAGTTTAAAGTCTCTACAGGTAAGCTTTATAAAACTTTCTTTGCTAGTTCTGTTTGCATTCAAGTGGGTAAATTGTATGGATTGACAAAATTGGATGCCTATGTGATCACTTCTAATAACATGTTTCAGGTGTAATCATGTGCCAGTGGGGTATTAATCAATATAAACAAGGACAGAGTATCCTTATGCTTGTCACAGGAACTGTGATGCTCTGGTAGAAGGCCTTGAAAAGCCTTCTCAAGAGTGAGAGTGGATTCGAATCAAAAAGATAAATAAAAGGAAATAGAGGATCCCTTCATTGGGCATGTGGGTGACCCTAATTTTAGTCACAGAATTATCCCTTTGGTATGAATGTGGATTTTATAATGAGAGCCAATACGAGTGGTTTAAGGAGTCAGAACCATTAATAAGTATGGCAAAGACAGTGGTAATTATTTGGAAAATGGTTTGAGCTCATGGGAAATTATAACGCTTAGCAATTTCTGGAAAAAGGTTGGAAAATCAAAGAAAGAAACTGAAATGGAAGAGTAACAAGGTACCCACCCTTGTTGGTCAGCTTTTAATGTCACATCACTCAAACATTGAGCCATGAGAACAGTTACACATAACAAAATCACCTTATATTACTTTTTTTTTTTCGATAATCATTTTTATTATTTTTCAAAACCATAATACAATTCACACACTATTTACATTATGTACAAAATTGCTTCCAATGTTCAGTTCCATTTCAAATTTCCACATCATACATTAAGAATAGATACCGTATTAATCAAGAAAAGGAAAACGTAAAAAATAAACACAAAAACATCTACTATAGACAATTATAAACCAACTCAAGCCAACAATCTATATTGTTTCTACATCTTCTATCTAATCTAAGATTGTGTTTGTACACTTGCAGAATGTCCTAAAAGAAAGTGGATAGGAACCTCTAAGCCAATATAATGTTAAAGATTTGCTCCCAAATTTTTATACTATTTATATACTTTTCTTGTTATTACTAATTAATAATTTATGCGCTAAAATATGCTTGATCGCTAACTGCCAGAATTTTTGCCACGATGTCTGTGCTGGGTTCAACCAATTTGTGGCTATATATAATTTCATTAATAAACTGATATTCATAATTACGATCTTCTTTGATTTGTCTAAATTCTCCAGTGGAATATGTAGAATCAAAAATTCCCAGGTGAGTGTTGAGTTTTGGTAACCCATTTTTTGTAACTGCAATTTTAATGAGTTCCACAATTTATAAATGCACTTGCAACTCCAGAACATGTGTAGCAGGTCTGCTGTCTGATCTAAACACTGTGGACATTTAGGTGAATTTTTTGAATCAAATTTATGAAGAGTGAGATGGGTATAATACGCATTGTTAAATATCATCAGTTGAGTAAAGACCAGTTTTTGAAGTGATACGGATTCCAATGTTAAGTTAAACGCCTCTGCTATCTTACTATCGTCTAGGGATACCAATTTCTCTTTCCAGTATTTCGATAAAAGAATATGATTATTATATTTCCTCTCTTTTATCATTTTATACGCTGAGGATATGTATTTTCTGTCTTGTTGCAATGCTTCCCACAGATGGCGAGAAATAACTAGTTTCTCTTCTTTGATTTCGGAGCTATTAAAATAATTTATGGCAAGATCTTTTATCTGCCTCATTATAATTAAATAAGAGATGGGAAGATTCATCTCTTTTAAAATATCCTGTACCGCTACTCCTAAGAAGGGGTATAAATCACTTACAGTTAAATCCTTAATAAGGGGAAATTTCTTTAAATCTATCAATTGACTACCAATAGTCATGTTAGGATTCCCATGAAACGGTTGAAACATCATCATATATTTTAATAGGTTTAAAGAGGCAAACAGAGTTTGAGTTGCCATTGCCCATATCTTAATGTGCTCCATTAAATCATATTTGCTCAGTGTTCGTTTATTTAAAAATGGTACAGCTTTAACGTTAATTCCCATTCCTTTTATATGTTTAGAATTTAGCAGCACCCATTTGGGTGTCCATTTTCTATTATTACTGTCCAAGTAAGACACCCTTAAAATCCTATTGGCCTGAATCACTGTATAATACATCTCAAAATCCGGTAAATCCAACCCCCCCCCCCCCAGTTTTAGGAGCCATCAGTTTCTCATATGATATTCTCGTTTTTCTGGGTTCCCACAGAAATTTCCCCAATCCTATCTGAAACTGCTTAAAGAATGTTTTCGTGATTTTGAGTTGTGCTGCTCTAAAAATATAAAGCATTCTGGGGAGAACATTCATTTTTATTATCGCTGCTCTTGCCATCATCGGTAGCTTCAATTTACTCCATCTTTTCAAATCCAATGTTATTCGGTCTCCAGTTGCCTTAATATTATTAATAAAGAATTCTCTATTTTCAGTTGAGAAATCAATCCCCAAATATTTTATCCTTTCTTCTGTCCTTACTCGTCCTATCAATGGTAGCATTGAAAAAGGTGTAGGTGTCTTTAAAGGGAATATTTTGTTTTTTTTAAATTTAGTTTGTAATTAGAAATTCTCTCAAAGTTTTGTATTGCTGTTAGTATTTTTTCCGTATCCGACACCGGTGTGGTACAGTATATATTTAGATCGTCTGCAAAAGTGGCCATCCTAACCTTTATCCCAAGAAGTACAGGAAAGTTATAAAAAACATTTGGCTTCATATGAAGAAATAAAGGCTCCAAATACAGATTAAACAGTATGGGAGATAATGGGCATCCCTGTCGAGTTCCGTTTTTAATTTGAATCCTTTTGGAGCATTCATGATTTATAGATAAACTAGTGTATGCATTATTATATAACTTCCTTAACTTTGAAATAAAGACCTGAGGTATATTGAAATATGATAATATATCAAATAAATATGCCAAATTAACTCTGTCGAATGCTTTCTGAGCATCAATTATTAAAGCATATATGTTCATATTTTTATACTTCGCATAAGATATTAATGTATGAAGAGTTAATGTATTGTCCGTAGTCTGTCTCCCATCTATAAACCCCGCCTGTTCCTCTGATATTATCAAATTTATTATTTTTTTCAGTCTACTAGCTAGAATAGATGTCATGATTTTCATATCAATATTCAACAGTGATATAGGCCTGTAATTGTCTGGATTTTTGGGATCACTATTCTCCTTCAATATCAGGATTGTCCTTGAAGCATTAAAGTGAGGATCATTGCTGCCATTCAAAATGATATAATTAAAAGTCTGTGAAAGTACAGAGCTCAGAATCACACTAAAAGATTTATAGAATTTGGAGGTCATACCATCTGGTCCTGGGGCTTTATGGGGCTAAGATTTATAGAATTCGGAGGTCATACCATCTGGTCCTGGGGCTTTATGGGGCTTCAATTTCTTAATTGCCTCCAAGACTTCCTCGACTGTAATCGGTGCAGTTAATTCTCCATGAGAATCTTTGTCAATATTGGGAAAATTAATTTTCTGCAAAAACTCTTTCCTATCTTTATCTTGAACGTGTATTTGCTGCTCACCATACATCTGATTAAAAATTAATTCAAAAATCTTCATGATATCTGACTTGTCAGTATATAAAGTATTGTTATGATTTATTTCAGTAATTAATCATGACGATTTTGTCTGATTAATAATACGGGCTAAAGCTTTCGATGGAGTTTGAATATGATTTGCATATTTAACTAAACTTCTTTGTTCATACAGTATCAATTTTCTATTATGCAAAAGAAACAGCTCTTTCTGACATCTTAACAATTCAGTTTCTGTCTGTTCAGTATAGTTCCTCATCAACTCCTGGTCCAGTAGTTGTATTTTGGTTTCCAAATCCAGTTGTACTTTATTTTGCAATTTTTTGTAATATGTGGCTTTCTGAATAAATAATCCTCTTAACAAAGTTTTAGTTGTGGCCCATTCTATATCTATTGGATGTTTATTACGAGGAATATTATATAATAATTGTTTAAGTATCTCCTTGATTTCCTGTAATATATCCTCTTTGGTCAATAGGTATGGGTTTAAGGACCAATTATATCCACAGTGACTTTTAGTTTTCAAAATATTGGTATTTAAAGTTAAAGTTATCTTAGAATGGTCAGAGAGCTGTCTAGCTTGATTAGAAACCCTAGGGTCAAGTGAAATGAATACTTCTGGAATTAAAAAAAAATCAATTCTCGACCACATTTTATGGCAGCTAGAGTAAAAGGTAAAGTTCTCTGCCTTTGCTTGTATGTGTGTGTGTTTAAAAGGGTCATACAGTTTGAAATCAGTTCTCAGTTCTTTCAACGCTACCATTGCCTGCTTATTAAAAGCTGTAGAAGCCCCCAACTTATCAAGTTTAGAATCTTGGTATGAGTTCCTATCCCCCCCCCCATCACTATGTAACAGTTATTATATGACTGTAAGATGGAGTAAATTGAAGTTATAAAATGATGTTGGTTCACATTAGGGGCATATACACATATAAGTACTATCGGTTTATCAAGACTGTCACATTTGAGAACCACCAAACACCATCTGCCTTCTTTGTCTATTTTGTCCTCCAAAATTTCTCCTTGAAAATGATTCTTGATTATAATTGCCACGCCAGCACTATTCATAGTCCCTTCCGCCGTCACAATCTTCCTAATCCATTTCTTGTCCTTCATTGTTTCCCACTGGTCATTAATCAAATGTGTTTCTTGTAATAGAATAAAACCTGCTATTGATTTAAAAAACAGATGCAAAAACAGCTTTCTTTTTTTCATGTTCTGGAGTCCTTTAACATTACAGGAATCTATTATCCACATTCTAAGCTATTTATTAATGTATAATAATATCTAGTTTTTATTTTCCACCTTAAATTGACAAGTGTTGGCATTTCGTAAATTTTTTGGAAGCAAAACTGCCATCCCATCTCTACCCAGTGCCTATCCACTATTCCTCCGGACCAGGATGAACATAGGTTTTTCACATTGCTTAAAATTCCCCAAGTAGCTAATCTACTAATTCTACAATAAAATATCATGCAAAAAACCTACACCAACTATATCTACGTCTACAAAGCCTAACCCAGACATTCCCTACTAAACACTGCACTCAAGTAACTACAGCTCTGTACATTTCCCCCAATATTCATATAAACTAATTGTACCTGACATTTCAAATAATTCACTTTTATCAGACTTTATATTCAGCAATAACATACTAGCATTGTAATTACTTGTTCTAAAACATTTTAACTAACAGTTCACATAATAAGCACACAGTTGTTATACATTTTGTTTAAAACAATGCAATTATTTTGGTCAGCTATTTTTCTCCAAAACAATCCTACAACATTCCATGTTAATTTTTGTAGATCATTGCAGTTCAACATAACCTATAATGCACGTTTACTACTTGTACTGGTAAGTAGTCAAAAAGAAGAGAAAAAAAAAAATTAAAAAAAGCCAAATGAGTGCAGACAAAAAAAAAAAGAATAAAATAGAGGGAAGATAAATTATCTTAGACATCTTTAACCATATTATTACATATTCTTTATTTTTACCACCAAATTCCTTACCTCTATTAAATTCAGTGTCCTTGTATCACTATCTAGTCACAGATTATGCTTTTTCTCTAAACTGATCAAATTTAAAAGATACTTATTTATTTACAAGACAGAAACACAGTGAATAGAAGGCAAGCATGAAAAAGAAAAAAGAAATAAAAAACAGAGACTGCATTACCTTAATTAACCACTAAGCCATAGAATCTCATACTGCAACAGCAAAACCATTCATTTTAGCCTTTACCCGACACACTTGACCTCATTGATCGTCCTACAGTCATTTTACCATTAAATAAGTCCAAAAAAGCTTTGTTTTGGATCCTCAGCAGTTCTTCTTTCTTCCCAACAGTTGCAGCAGTTCAGGCAGTTCTTTTTCATATCTTCGCGCTTGCGACGGGGGAACCAATTCGTGAACGGACCTCCCAGCTGCACCACGCTCAAAACGGTCCCCCTGCTTCCTTTATCTTATTTCCTGTTGCCTCGAGGGTCAGAAGTGCTCGTTGGAGCCATAAAACATCGTAGAATCTTCGTGTTTCAGCTGGGAAGACGAGATAAGAAGATAAAACGGAGATTTTCCAGGCCTGTTGAACAAACAAGAACAGACAAAGGATTTTAAAGCCTCGGATCCTCGTAAATGAAGTCTCCCATTCACTCTGATGCTGGAAGAAGCCTAGTTAGACTGTTCAGTTTTCAGACGGTGGCAAAGCCTTAAAAAGCTTCAAAAAGGTAGGTCTGGCTTCTTTTTTTGTATTTACAGTGTATTTAATGCCATCAAGAGTAAAAATTAAACTGTTAGGATATTTCATTTGAAATCTAATGTTTTTGTCAATTAGAAACTTACAGTATGGAGCCAGCATTTGTCTAGACTGCCTTATTTGTGTTGGTAAATCCTGTGTTATAGAAACTTTATAGCTTTGCCACATTATAGATCCACCAGATTTTTTAATGGTTAGAAGTATTTTATTCACATCTTGGAAGTTTAATATTTTGACATACACAGGTCTGGTTGTATGTGAAGCTTGGGAATCCCTGTATGCTCTATGTGCTCTTTCTATGACAATTTGCTGAACAGCCACAGAGTCCTTAAGCAGTGTTTCAAATATTTGTATAATGGAAGTGGTCAGATCATTATATTGGATTGATTCTGGGATCCCTCTGATGATTATGTTGTTACGTCTCGATCTTGCTTCTAAGTCCAGAATTTTGTTTTGCATCATTTGAATGTCAGCCTCATGGGACTCAGTTCTTTTAGTGAGCAATGTTATATTGTCTTCATTTGCTGCTATTCTGGTTTCCGCTTTCTCCATTCTTGCAAGAATCCGATTGCATGTATCACTAAATGTTTGTGTTTTGGATGTTAGGTCTTTTAAAGCTTCCTGTATAGGTAATAATGCAGACTTAATTTCTTCCATTGTAACCTGTTGATCAGGTTTCATTGTTGCCCCTGTTTTTGCAGTCTCTTGCTGTTTAACTGTTTTCTGTCTCTTAATTATAGATTCCTTCTCTGGAGACTGTAATGCTGACAGTTTAGTTTTAGTAGTTGTAGTATCCATATTTTTATCTTCTTTTGACATTTTGCAATGCTGCAGATAAAGATATTTGCCAAGGAAAAGATTCAGAAGTGAGGTAGTTCAGTCCTTTGTTTGGTGCTCTGTTCAGAGTCAACCTAACAATCAGATCCAATCCTGTTGTTACCAAGTATTTTTTTTTCAATTTTTTTCCTCAAGAAGATCGCTGACTTCTAGTAGTTTAATAATTGCTGCCAATTAGTGGATTAACTCCAAATGTACATCTGCAGGGTTGATTTTTTTCTCTGGTCTTTGGAGAGCTGAAGTACTGCAGTGCTTATAGAATGGTGGCCATCTTTGAATCTCCTTATATTACTTTTATTTGTGTCACATTAGTTTACTGATGCATGCTGACTCTAAGTTCAGTGGCATGAATAATTATTTACTGATTTTATATTTGATTGCCAGGTTGGTCTGACTGAGCAATCAGGTGCCCGTTTTCAGCAGAGACCTGGGGAGAAAAGCTCCACATACATGACAATCATAAAAAATACAACGTACAAAAGCTCCACATACATGATAAAAACACAAAAGGCAGAGGCGAGTTCAAATTAATAGAGCAAGCATAGTATATCATAGCATAGTATGATGAGAAGTTACAGAAGCGTACAACATATAGAGTGTACACTAGTAAAGCAGAAAATATAATGTATTTGAGTAAGAAAGTGCAGTAATACTATATACAGTTATATACATTCATTTAGTTCATTACAGTAGTTTTTTTTCTATGTATTTGACCATTGAGTAGTGCCAGAAGAAGATTTATCTGAATGGTGGTAGTAGGGCTAGACATGGTCAGTACAGGTACATTGCCAGATGAGATTGAGGTGGGTTTTTAATTGGGTTTTAAAGATGGGACTGCTGTTTTGCCATCTGATATCTGGTGGAGGAGAATTCCAGATTTTAGCAACTGTGTAGGAGTACAAGGATTCACCACCACTGTGTCTACATTTAGCTACTTCAAGAAGGACTTTGTTTGTGGATCTTAGTTGGAGAGCAGAATTGTAAAAGTTGAGTAAGCCTGAGAGATCAGGAATTTTGTTTGGGTGGTACAGCAAGTAATAAGCCATGGTGAGTCGGTTATAGTTTAGTAAGTTGGGGAGTTTTAGCCAAACTAATTGTTTTAGTGAGTGACAGTGGCGGGATCGGAAATTAGATTTGCTTGCAAAGTTAGCTATTTTATTATTAAACATGGACAATTTGTGTAGGTCTGTGTTGTTAAGGTTTGTTTATATGTGCGGTTATCGGTATGTTTTACTTGTAGCTCTGTGTAGTGATTTTTCTTATCTTGCCTTATTTTTTTTTTTGCATTATTATGTAGTTCGAGGAAAATGTGCCTGTTTTAATCAGTCTTATTGTGATAGCATGTATCCCATGCTTTATCCCTAAGTTTGAGAAGGGTTCTTATTTTTTTTAGAGAGCCATTGGGCTGGGCTGGGTTTTATTCGAATTGTCCATAAGGGGGCCATCTGATTTAACATGTTTAAAAAGGTGGAATTGAAGTACTTCACTGCCTTGTCTAGTGTGAGGGTTGCTGGGGGGGGGGGGGTGCAGTTGCAATACCTTAGTGCCTTAATGAAATGCTCAGGTATGAACTTTTTTGAATTACAGATTTCACGAAAGGTGGTTGTTTTAGTGGTATTGAGGTGCTGTTTTAATTTGAATGTGGGTAAATGGTCACTAAGGCCAGTTGGTACTGTCCCATAATACTGAGCAGTAGATGGGTTGTTTGTAAGGATCCAGTCTAGAATGGATTCCTTGTTTGTATTTTTGTCAATGCGGGTGGGTGTTTCGATAAGTTGAGTATAGGAATACAGGTTGATGTGATTAGAGGGGATAGTTGTGTTGATGGATTTCCAGTCAATGTTAAAGTCCCCTAGGAGGAGTGTCTCCTGTAGGAGGTTTGTGGATGTCCAGTATAGTATAGACTCGAGAGTAGATATGTTGTGACCTGGGGGTATGTAAATACCCACTAGGCTTAGTTGCTTCTGTTGATTGATTTGAATTTTGGTGAATAGCATTTCTGCATTGTTAAATGTTGGGATTTCTTTATGTATAAGGTCTACCTTGAGAATAGTCTTGTATAGTATGGCAACGCCTCCACCTTTTTTGATAGTTCTATCAGCCCTGATTTTATTATAACCTGGGGGAAGTATCTCATTGTCCTTAATGTATGGTTTGAGCCAGGTCTCTGTAATGAGTGTAATGTCTGGGTTGCAAGCGGAGAGTGTGGCATGTAGTTCATCAATTTTGTTCAAGATACTTCTAGTGTTCATATTAAGTATAAGTAGGTCACAGGGCTTTTTACAATTAATTACATGTTGGATGTTTGGACTAGTGAGGTTGGTAGAATCAGCTGTGAGGCCTGGGTTGTGGTGTATATCACCACAAATTTGGAGCTGTGTTTGTAGGAATAGACATATAGACTGAATTTTGAGTAGAAGTTTAGTTAATCTGTTGAGTTTGGTGGAAGGTATGGTGGAATTAATATATTTGACTTTGTATAGCTCAGTGGTATAGTAGTTCAGTAAGTGAGGTTGGATGCAGGAAAAGGCAGTGTTACTATCTGGTTGGTAGTTGGAAGTTAGGGTTCGGATGGGGTGAAATATTATGTGAGTATTATGGTAGCAGGTAATGGTGTAAAGTGTAACAAGGGTAGCTAGTAGTAATAGGTGAATGGCAAACATTGTTACTTGAGGGTTTCTGGGCAGTGCTTTGGTTAGTGGTGATAATATGGGGTATGGTAGGAGGACTTGGTGGGTGGAGGGTTGTAGCTTGTTAATATTTGCAATTGTGTTGTTGTGTTGGGATTGGTTGATGTGGTGGGTGGGATGTGGGTGGTGGGTGTGGTCTTGTGTCTATAAATTGTCAGATAGTTGAGGCGGGTGGGAATTGGGAGAAAAGGCAGGGTAGTGGAATGAAGCCCAAGTGTAGCGAGGGCGGAGCAGAGCAGGCAGGCCCAGATCAATAGTCAGCTGTTAGAGACCACTCACTGAACTTTAAATCAAAGGTATGTTACTTTGCACAGTCACTCCACTTTATACTGTTAAATTAAGGCAAGTGTAGACATTATCTAATTTTACCCTGAAATTCTTAAAAGGATATAAAATTAAAGCTGGGGTTAGTTAGAGATGAAACAGGCAAGGTAATGAAATGCTATTTTATAGATGTAAGTGTTTCTCAAAAGAAAATAGACTTTAGTTGGGGGGGGCACTTACTGGAGAGAGTTATATAGCTGTTGCTTCTTGGCAATGTAGTCATCAGTACAGTGGTTTGATTAAGGAACTATACAGCAGAATGTACTTACACACTCACTTACATTTGTTTACATTAGTGCAGTTAAGGTATTTTACTGTCTGAACACTTGGAAGTTAAATACCTACATTAGTTTTTAGTCTGTATAGTTACAAGACAGTGTCTGTAGGTGCCCAGTGCACAAGAGAGATGTTTGAAATTTCCACTACTTGATAGGGGGGCAGAGACCCGCTTGACCTAATGGATAGTTTGAATTATTGAAATAAAAATAGAAAAAATTGTAAGAGAGCATTAGGTTAAGGCAGCACATACGGTGTGACCAGTCAGACTGGACTTAGTTTAACAATAGTCAATAACAAAAACATCAGGTAATGATAATGCTTGTTCCTGCTTCAACACCTGATACCATAAATCTGTTCTTATGGCAACATACAAAAAGAAAACGTGAATAATACATAAAGCATTTCTCTATTACATTAAGCAAGATGCGCTTTCAACATGTTTTAAACACTAGTCAGTGCAGTTAGATACAGCAGTTAAATGCAATATTTCAAATAACTCTTCTAGCTCTGTAACAGCAAACAAGGAAAACAGAACATATCTAGGTGCATATGTGACAACAGTTCATTAAGCAGAAATATCTAAAGGCATCCTGCGGTGTTAAAAAACTGAAAATAGCATAAGTTGTTGTAATAAAGAAATAGGTATTAAACCACAATGTACAGCATACCTTGACTGCAAAAACTTGCATGAGGATGATTACACATTTTGGGGAGACAAATAACTGCTGTGGGATTTACCTAAATCTTAGCACATGTGTAGGACTTTTCTTCATTTTTGCCGTAAGATGAAAAGGTACACTACCCTCTTTTCACCAGTAACCAGTGATGCTGCTCTATGCCAAACTTCACTTAATGGATGAGTACAAAAATAGCTATTTCTGTTTGTATGTCATTCATGACCATGTGTTTAGTGTGTTTATTTTCTGATATGATTAAAGGCTAGAAATAGGAGGCTGGGACAGAGATGAAAATGGAAAGCAAGCAGAGGGTAGAACAAAAGGTGAGCAATTCAGGAATGGTCAGGATCAAGGTGGAATAGAACCACAGCTCTTGACTTGTTCTCAAAGTAATAATGATTAGTTATAATTTCAAATTGTCTGGATCATAACTTGTTAAATATTGAATAAAAATAACACACTATGTAGGCTGAACAAGTTAATCAAATGTTTTGTGGGAACTGAAATGCATAAATAGGGGTGAAGTTGAAAGTTATGCATGAGAATTCTTTTTTTTTTGTTGTGGGACAGGTGCTCTTTTTTATTATTTTTCATTGGAGTGTTGGGGAATGAAGTTACGGATGTCAGTGGTAAGTTAGAATGGGAAGTTAGGTAGCAGGAAACTATTGACATGACTGACAGGGTGTGAAACAACCAAATGAGGGAGGGGGAGCATATTGGTGAAGGAGACATCAGACAGAGAGGGCAGACTATGATAAAGGGTATATTGCATAACCTGACAGGGCTGGTTAGAGACTCAAAAGGGAGGGGAAATCAAAAGGAATGGCAATAGGACAGGGTGTTCAGAGGTACATATTCTGCCAGCTTTGACATGCTAAGAAATCACTTCTCACTTTATGAGCTGTCACCACTGGGTTCTGCTTCAGTAACTGAAGGCACTGCATGGCAGAGAAACTCCTCAATGAGTCAGTGGAACATGTTTTCCATATGGCTAATGCAGGCATCAAACATCTGGTCCATGATCTCCCCCATAAGCAATGCCAGCTTCTGATGGGTGATATAACAATTCCAACAGCCACCTGAGGGGGATGACAGACCATGTACAAGTGGTTGCTGCAGGTCTCTTTGCTGCTATATATAATAGCATCCAAAATGGAGAAAAAAATAAAATAAAAAAGTACTGACAAAACAGGGTGAATGAAGAGACATAAAACAGTAGTGAAAATGCTGTTCCCATGTATTGTTTCCCAAGCAGGCATTACAGTGAAGAAGAAGAAAAAGCAGAGGTAGAGAGTTGGCATGATGGTTGAGGTCTTTTCTGCACTGATACAAAGCACAGGGTTTGATTCTGACCTCTGGTTATTGGCTCGGCTCTGTTGAGTGACAGCTAGTATTTACCTATGAAGAGCATAGGGCATGAATATTTATAATAAAATCATAACTGTTTATGTTATTTACCATTGTAGTAGTCTAAGAAATATAAAATAGTACATTTAGGCCATTAAAATATTGACATTATGCATTTGTTGGAGATGAAATGGTTCATCATAACACTTGTTACTGCACATATTAGTAATGACGCTGAACTATGTCTCCAACTACACAGGTGAGAGTATTCCAAATATACGGTCCTCACCTTCTCACATTTGTACAATTTACTGTGTAAAACAACATTAATAGTCAACTTCAACTTGCTGTGTCACTGTCATTTATCAGTATTTTAATGGCAAAAATGGTGGCAACTTAATAAATTATATAAAATTGTAGGCAAAGAGGGTAGTGGAAAAGGCACAAAAAATGATGAGAATTGTATTTGTAATCATCAAATATAGTTAAGGACAAATCATTATAGCACATACCCTTTTATTTTAACACCCTAACTATTTAAATTACAATTGTATTAGTTTCGCTACTTTGACATTTAAAAGCAGCCTGTGAAAACATCAAAGCCTTGTTTCTCTGTGGTGGGGAATGAATACACAAACATCAACATAGTTGCAGTGTACATAGACTTAGCAGGGTGACCCTTTTCCAGCAATGCTGATAGTGATTTGGAGAATCAACACTCTACATTGGAACACTCATAATTCCAGTATGGACTGCCAATAACAGCAGGAGCTGTTTAGTTGCATAAATACAATGTATCATTATTTTAATCATTACCTCTTACTGTTGCACATACACATTTCCCAAAATTAATATATATGTATCCTGCCACTCTCAAGTGCTGCAATTGCTCCCTGTGCATCTGCAGTTATTTTCTATACATTCAGGAGCTACAAAGATAGATAATGCATATTAAACATATGTATGGTGCCATGCACTGGTAGGGTATCAGGATGGGTACACCATGTTATACCTGTATGGTGCCATGCATTGTTATGGTATAAGAGCGGATACATTATGTTATACTTGTATGCGGCCATTCATCAGTAGGGTACCAGGATGGGTACATCATGTTATACCTGTATGGTGCCATGCACTGGTAGGGTATAAGGGTGGGTACATTATGTTATACATGTATGGTGCCATGTATTGGTAGGGTATCAGGATGGGCACATTATGTTATACCTGCATGGTGCCATGAATTGGTAGGGTATAAAGTTGGGTACATTATGTTATACCTGTATGGTGCTATGCATTGCTAGGGTATAAGGATAAGTACATTATGTTATACCTGCATGGTGCCATGCAATGGTAGGATATCAGAATGGGTACATTATGATATAGCTGTATTGTGTCATGCATTGGTAGGGTATCCAGATGGGTACATTATGTTATACCTGTATAGTGCCGTGCATTAGTATGGTATAAGGATGAGTACATTATGTTATATCTGTATGGTGCCATGCATTGTTAGGTTATAAGGATGGGCACATTATGTTATATCTGTATGGTACCATGCATTGGTAGGGTATCGGGATGGGTACATTATGACATACATGTATAGTATCATGCAGTGGTAGGGTATCCAGATGTGTACATTATATCTGTATAGTGCAATGCATTGTTAGGGTATCAAGATGGGTACATTATGTTATACCTGTATGGTGCCATGCATTTTTAGGGTATAAGGATAGGCACATTATGTTATAACTGTATGCTGCCATACATGTGTAGGGTATCAGGATGAGCACATTATGTTATACCTGTATGGTGTCATGCATTGATGGGCACATTATGTTTTATCTGTATGGTGCCATGCATCGGTAGGGTATAAGGTTGGGTGAATTATGTTATACCTGTATGGTGCCATGCATTGGTAGGGTACAAGGATGGGTACATTATGCTATATCTGTATGGTGCCATGCATTGGGAGGGAATAAGGGTGGGTACATTATGTTATACCTGTATGGTGCCATGCATTGTTAGGGTATAAGGCTGGGCACATATGTTATACTTTTATGGTGCCATGCATCTGTGGGATATAAGGTTGAGTAAATTATTTTATACCTGTATGGTGTCATGCATTGGTAGGGTACCAGGATGGGTACATTATGCTAAATCTGTATGGTGCCATGCATTGGGAGGGAATAAGGGTGGGTACATTATGTTATACCTGTATGGTGCCATGCATTGGGAGGGTATCAGGATGGGTACATTGTGCTTTATCTGTATGGTTCAATGCAATGGTAGGGTATAAGGGTGGGTACATTATGTTATACTTGTATGGTGCCATGCATTGGTATGGTATAAGGATGGCTATATAATGTTATACCTCTATGGTGCCATGCATTGGTAGAGTATAAAGATGAGTGTATTATATAATAACTGTATGGCACCATGCATTGGTAGGTTATCAGGATGGGTACATTATATGTTATCCTTTCAGTATGGAGGTGGTGAATGATTTATTCCTCCCATCAGTCAAGGAGTTCAGTCAAGGAGTTCAGGCTTTCTATGAATTATGGCACTATATGATGGTGCTGTTCCACCCATATGATGCCAGTCTCGTGATTGGCAGCCTTGGCCAAACTATTCCAGGAATCAGCCTTGTACTGAGACCTGATATAGCTCCCTGGAGTAGTCTAAGGATAAAATGCTTATGGAGGAGATGCACAAAGATCTTGGCCTCCTCCTGACACCTGTCTGTGTACCCTAAAAAGAGCAATACCTTCACCTTCACAAGCTATAAGTCTCAGCTGTCCAGATGTTGGGAAAAAGGCATTAGAATGGGGCCCAAAGCAAATCTTGTGGTTTGGATTCTTTGCACAGTGATTGGAACAGATGGCAGAAGAAATACAATATATATTTACTGTGCTGTTAAGGCTCCATTGACACTTTTAGGGTGAAACATAGCAGTCCTTCTTTCATCTGTTTACTTCTGAGATTGCATGCTCAACAACAACCCCAGATAAACATACTTAATCATAGTATATCAGTTCTAATTACCTTTACAATTGTAACTTCCAGAGGATGCTCATATGCAAGGTTGACAAAACAAATGGATTTGCCAAGTCATCATAACTACTGTTCACACTGCCACAACTTACATGTCAAAGGATGCAACCCCCTGTCACAACTTACATGTTAAAGGATGCAAACCCATGACTGCCTCTCTCTTGCTCTCTTGACGTGCCTACTATGCATACATGCCACAGAGTACATCTAGTTAAAATGGTCAGACAGTAAGCATTTGTGTGTTTTTTGCCAACAGTAAGGAAACTGCACACTGACCAAAGCATCATGGGATACAAACTTTCCACATAACTTACATCAAAAGTACACATCAAAAGTTGAGTACAATGAGACATACACAGTGATGGAGTAAAATAATTATTTCATCCTGTGTTTATATCATTATTGTATCATTATTGCTTTCTGTCATGCCACAAGTTTAAAGTCACTTGTTTGATGGTCACCAAATCATTAGCACAACCAAATACATTTTCTTCCGTTTTTGCCATAGGATGGTAACTGCCATTTACTGTTACCCATATCTGCCTCTTACTGTTGCTGTGTCCTGTGCACTGTTTGAAAAACATAAAAATAATTTTATTGTAATGTCTCAGTCCTTGAATGTATGCATGTGTTTTGCGGTTATGTCAGTTTGCAATATTTTACTGGTCAATAAATCAGTGTACTAACTATACTTGTGAAATATTTTTTCACAAGAAATGTATCCATTATCACAGCAGTGGATATTCATGAAAAATAAATGCATATAACAGGACTGAAACCCATGCATAACTCAGTTACAGTCTATCAAACAGAGCATTATCCAAGTATGTCACTGAAACTGCCAGGCAAAGTGTGTAAAAGGATGTTCATTGTAATGCATGTCTGAGCTCTCTACACATGCCACAAATGCAGAGTCAACCCTGATACTGAGCAGAATCTTCCATTCACTATAAACGTTGTCTAACTATAAAGAAAATATGATTGGCTTCATCAATTGGCTAAACAATTAGTGTAATTCTCGGAGGATCCAGTATGTGACAGCATGGGATGTGCTTTGTGATGACCTTGCTTGCTTTGCAAGGAATGGTCTGCACCCTTGTTCAGAGACTTATCCGTACTGGCTAAAGCTTTTGGTTCCCCCCCCCATTGCCTTTTTTCAATTAATGAACATTTTGATGTAGCAAATATATCAGTATCAAACCAGAATAATATTACAGTGTCTCTGTTCAATGGGAGAAGAAAAAGCAACAAGCTGCCTGACCTTGAGGTACTCCTGCATTTGGAAGGCATCCATAATGTGCAATAACTGAAAAATATTGTAAATTCCCAGAAGGCACTCTTCCTGTACCTGCACTTAGTGCTTGCATGCCACGGTGGTGCAACTGTTAGGGTTTTCACCTCACAGCAAGATGCTTCCTGGTTTGATTCTCAACTGGGGTGCCTTCTGTGTGGAGTCTGCATATCCTCCCTGCAGTCATGTGGGTTCCCTCTGGGTGCTCTGGCTTTCTCCCATATTCCAAAGACATGCATGTAAGTGAAATGGACACTCTAAATTGGCCCTAGGTGCAAGTGAGTGGTCCAGATGAACTACCGCGGCAGGGCTAGCTACCAGGTGGTGTAAACCTTGGCTTGAGATGATTGTCACTGTTGAAATGACACCCCAACCCCATGTGCAAAATGGGAAAAGGGGTTGAAGATGGATGGATGGATGCCTTCAGACCTAGTTGCAGCTGTGGCTTGTCTGTATTTATCAGCCTCTAAAAGACAGATTCTCAGAGGCTCAAAATGGAACGTATCAAACTCCAAATCATACTAAACAAAATCAGTTATCAGTTTATTAGCCATTACAGGAAACCCTTGCAACCCTGGAATTTCATGTCAGGTTTTTAAATGTCATGGATGAACTCCAAATAAATAAGTTCTTCATCATTCTGGGAGACTGTATCTACCCATACTGACTGGAGTACCTACACCTTCAATGTAGGATATACACAAAAGTTTTTAGATCAAATAAACAAAAGGTTGGTGAACCAGATTGTTATTAGCTCAACTAGAGGACAAAATGTTCTTGATTTGGTACTTACAAATGTAGTGTTATTGTGCAGAACTCCACGAGTAACTCCCCTCTCCAGTTAAGTCAGACTTCTGTCTAAGCCACATGAAACCAATATATTGGAATTCAAAAACTTCAAGTACACAAAAAAGTCTTTCAGCTTTTCCTGGTTAGGGGTCGCCACAGCAGAACTCCGATCCACTCATGATTGGCAGTGGATTTTTACGGTGCCAAGTTGCCAGCCCAATGGCCAACCTTCAACAAAGGCATGCCCATTCACACTCACACCTACCTGCATGTCTTTAACATCACTCGGCCATGGGGAGGACATGCAGGCTTCACACAGAAGGCCCTCCAGCTGAGAATTAAATGGGAGAACCTCTTGCTGTGAGGTGACAATGCTAACCACTGAACCATCACAGCTTCAAACACAGACATATCCTCAAATTCTATTATGACACCTCAAAACTCCCTTATACCCTCAGACACTGTCTCAACAGATACAGAGACAAAGGTGTTTATACCCACATAAATAAGTTTATAGCACTGGAACTCTACAATCTAGATAAAAGAATGTATTGGAATTTTAAAAGACACCCACCCTGATAGTCCACCGGCATAAGTAAAATCTGCAATAATAAAAAAAAAAGCTCATTAGAGTATTCAAGAGATCTAAAGACACCAGTCAAAAAGAATATTATGAATTTGACTAAGAATGAAAAACAGACTATTAGCTCTACTGAGGCAGCCGATGAACTCAGGTTTGCACCTGAAGCCAAGGGCAATTAGAAATCCTTCTTCAGTTATGTTAGAAAACTAAGAAGGAGCAGACAACAATGTCCAGAACTCAGACTAAGAGAAGACACCTACTTGGACATGACGGACATTAGCATTATACTAGCAAATCGATTTAGTATAAATTTCACTCCTGATATCTCAACCCTCATTTTATTATTATTATTATTATTATTATTATTATTATCATCATCATTATCATTTATGATATAACCAGCTAGGTGGACTTGTCCAGAGACCCTTTTTGGCTGTGTTCACTAAAGAACACATACTGAAAGTTCTATCCAAGACTAAGAAAACTTCCCCCATGGGACCAGATAACTTATCAGGCTGTTTGTAAAATAGTGCTAAACATGCCCTGACAGAAGCTCTCTGTAAGTAGTTTCACCTGACACTGTGCTGCCATCTCAGTCCCAGATGTATGGCATACAGCACTGCAGACGACACTCGATAAATATGGTCACTTTACTGACCTTGGAAATGTAATAGTTAAAGGTGGTTCATGCATTAGTGAACAAGTGACTTTAGTTTGAGAATTTAATATTGTGGCACATGTTGTGTTGTATTTTGAAAGATGGAGGAGCCCTTCACAGGGATTTTCCCGTTTTTGCCACCATGGTGCAACTATGGAGTAGGTGGACATAATTTGGGGGGGAGGGCAGGTGGGCTTGCCTCCTGCAAAAAAAAAGAAACAGAGATTGTTTTGTGTTTCTAGACTGTTTTTGATTTATTCATTTTTGTATTTATTATACGCAAACAAGACCCAAATAGTATGTTTCAATCACTTTTTTGTAAACCAGCTGGGAAACTATAGGTCTATCAGCTTAATGAGTCTCATTTATAAGGCTATGGAATGCATTTGAACAGATTTGATTAGTACTGACATTAAACATTTCATCAGGCTAGATTCACAGAAATGTTTGGTTTTGTAAAAGGTAGCACCTGTCTTATAATCCTGGTGTACTTCTCTGAAAAGGGAGCACGAGTTGTTGATAGTGTTTACACTGCATAAAACTTACCTTGATTTGGTGAAGGCATGTGATACCATTTTCCATGCTATCATAACTAACAAACTAAATACATTAGAAACAGATCCCTATGTGGTAAGACTAAAAGACAGAATCAACACGGTGCAGGTGGCAAGGCCAGCAGCAGAGAACATGAAGTTGAATATTGGTGTTCCACAGGGCTCTGTTTCACTTTTGTTCGATATTTAATTTCTCTGGCCTGCATACTAAAACCTAAGACATATGACTAACCAGGTTTGCAGATGACTGGAAGCAGGGAGTCATTGTCAAATCTCCCTCTGACACACAAGCCCTCAAGCAGGAACTCACACATATAAATGCTTGCTGTATTGATAATGGACTGAAATTAAAATATAAAAAAATGCAATGTTGCTCCATGTGGTAGACAAACCACCCTCCCCCAGCACCCTGCTTCAAAATGAGAATGTAGTTAGAAATGCAGGAACCTGGGTTGATACTTCTCTCTCATTTGATCACCATGTAGCAATAGTTGTCAGGAAATCCTTCTACTTAGCACCGCTGAGCACTATGGGATATCATCCAGAGATGAAGATGTTACTGCCCCCTTGTGTTCAGAAGTAATCAGATCAGTTATGGAATACAACATCCCTTTCAGATTTTCCTCATCAGACATATCAAATAGTTAGAAAGATCCCTGAGGTTTGTAACAAATCGAATCACATGTTTAAAATCCCTAAGCTGCCAGAAAAGACTAGAAACACTGTCTCTCTTTTCTGTGTGTTATATAACCTCATAGGAGACCTATGCCTTGCCTTTTTAGCAATCAAGGACCCATTTGTCCTTGTACTTTTCACAAATCAAACAGTCTCACAAATACAAAAATAGGGATTTAAACATTCTTCAGCAGATCACTAAAACAAAGTGGAAACAGATTCATAATTCAGCACGTCCTCCATCTGAAATAGACCCCTGTCATATAAAGCAGTGTGATACACTATTTCATTAAAATGGGATCTAAATAACTGGATGGGTATTCATAAATTCATCCCAGGCTTGACTGACTTCCATGAGAGGGAAGGTATTGTCTGCTGTGGGAAACAGCGTTGTGCAATGGTTGCGAGATTCAGTATCATTGAACGCCCTACGATTCTGAACTACATCATGAGCAAAAGTTATATTTAAAGTAATAGACAAATAAAGAAAAGGTGTGGGAAAGTGTTTTTTTTTTCAGTACAATAAAATAGAGCACAACTAAAAAGACAAAAACAATAATGAAAGAAAGAAAAATAACTGATATGAAAAAGTTTACAGAATTGTATAATGGCAATAACCCATGGCCATGGGGGGGGGATGCTTGTTTTATCCTCAGCTGGCTTTGTATGGTCCTTCAGTCTTTGTCCTGCTGACCAAACCATGACAGCTATGGAAAAACAAGCATTACCAATGCTCAGTAATGGGTTTTATTTGTTTTAACTTTTACAAATGGCTTCCATAGTCAAGTGTATTATAAAACTGAACTAAAAGTGTTACTAGTATTTATTATAGATTTGCACTCTTTTTAAAGAAGTGTGTATCTATATTAAAGGGCAGAGTAACATTCTTTGACTTATTAGTGAAGCAGGAAAGCAAACTGGAAGCAGTATTATGTAAGTTTTAATTGAAATAATTTAATAGAATTTTGAATTTTGATGTGAAATATCTCAGTTTTACTCTCACAAATGCTTTGATTCTGTCAGACTAATGTGTGCATCTAAAACAAACAAAAAATAAATAATTCAATCGGATTAATGTGTGCTTCCAAAAAAATCAGAATTACTAATGTAAGACTTCTGCTTATGTTTTTTAGTGAGTGTTCCCATTTGTACAACACAGTTGTTAGAAGGAACAGACTTTTTTTGTCCAACCATTTCATTTACTTCTAACACTGTGTCACTTGCTGCACAGAAATGCACGCCCGTGTCTTGCAGTGTTACCTCGCTGATACTGAACCTCCAGGAGGTGCTGTTATTCTTTGTCAGATTAAATCTTCCTTCAGATATGGAATTGAGATATGTTTGTATTACAAGCTGTGGTGCTTGATTATGTTTCTGTTTGTACCAGTAGATATAATAATCACTGGGCCGCGTCATGCAGTGGAAAAATCCTTCATTTCCCTCTGTTACAAAGACCATACTTGACTGTGTTACTGTATTTTGACATAGAACTTCTGAAAAAAAAATACATTACTTTCAAAGCAGAACTGTATTTTTACTCTGAATCATATATTAACACAACTGCACTATATACTTTTCCTTACAATAGCAAACATTAGTACATTTATAGTTTTTCTTGAACCAAATACAGTTTACAAATATGGTAAACAACAGAAAATTGAGTGATCGATTCCTGTAGTGCAAATTTCACCTTCCTTACCTGTGCAAGCAGTAAACAGAATACTAAGAAGGTGATATGTCTTCATGGCAACTTGTAATTTCTTTTGTATATGCAATTTTCTGCTCTATTTTATATAGAGAGAAAAGCTCCACCTTTTTCTGTGTCCCATCCCTCTACTTTCGTTTGCAGCTGTAACCTCAATTATCTTCCTGTTTGCTGTCAGGCAACCATTGTGCTGTCTGTGCCATTCAAAAGACATCTAGTGTTAAACTGCTGAAATTGAAATAATATACAATATGTAAAGCCGCAAAAACTAAATGACTAAGGAGAGATGAATTAATGACTCTTCAAAATATGATAAAGTTCACATGTATGAACTAGAGAAGGGATTGCATATGGGTATGGCAGAGAACATTTTATTTGAAGATTTTATTCCTGTAGAAGTTATTCTTTGTGAGGGATTTTCTTTCTCGGTTAAGTAATTAGCATAAGTGAAGTTATAACTGAAGTTGAAATGCAACTCTTCCTTCTTTTCTCTCAGAGAATGTGCATTGACACTATAGCAAGATTTCTTTGTAATATGTTTCTAAATGATAAATATATATTTTATATATATATATATATATATATATATATATATATATATATATATATGGATTCACTTCATAACATTGAAATATCAAAATACTGAAACTCAAAACACTGAAACCAAAATACTGAAAGCTCAAAATACTGAATACTCAAAATACTGAAACTCAAAATACTGAAAACACATATTATGCGTAAACTCAGCTTAAACAACATAAATCATAACAATTTCTACCAAATAATTAAACATATCAACTCCAAGATTGCACATAGTGTAGTTAAGTGCAATCTTGGAGTAGATATATATAATTAGCAGGGGGTGTGGGGGGCTTGGTAGAAATTGTTATGATTTATGTTCTTTAAACTGAGTTTATGCATAATATGTGTTTTCAGTATTTTGAGTTTCAGTATTTTGAGTATTCAGTATTTTGAGCTTTCAGTATTTTGGTCTTCAGTATTATGAAGTTTTGTCATTTTCAGTATTTTGAAGTTTCAGTGTTATGAAGTGAATCCATATATATATATATATATATATATATATATATATATATATATATATATATATATTATATATATATATATATATATATATATATATATATATATATATATTTATATATATATATATATATATATATATATATATATATATATATGTATTATGTATGTATAGGTTTACAATCAAAATTCTGAAGTGCACCTGTGTATTTATTCATGTCACTGAACCATATTATCGAAATTGAAAACAATTTTGCGTCTCCATTTTGAACCATGTTAATACCGATGGTTCAAAATTTGTTGTTACAAAAATGTGACCGTTAAATTTCATTTGCCAATTGGTGTTCATTGATGCAGGTTCGCTAAGTTTACATTTGATTTTCAGCCGCCTTTGAAAATGTACTTCGACGTACCACTAGTCAACAAGGGCACTTCAAAATTTTGATAGTAAACTATATATATATATATATATATATATATATATATATATATATATATATATGTATACACACACACACACACACACACACACACACACACACACACACACACACACACACACACACAAATCCATTTGAGCAAGGCAAATAGAAAAATTGTTAATATATATTAATCCTACTTGAAGGGATTTTATATCATTTGTTGATATGACAACTACACCCAACATACAATCATCGGCAAACTTAGTCAGCCTTACTCTCTTGTTGGCAGTGTTGAGAGCAGAGAGACAGAAATAATATATGCCAAAAAAGGTGGGGGTCGAAAACTGACTCCCTGTGATATACCAGTAGTCACCCTTTCCTTAACTGAGGAAGTGTCACTAACCCTGACAACGTGTTCTGTCCTTGAGCCAGTTTGCAGTCCATCTTGCCACATGTGGATCTATTTTTATACCGTTGGGTTGTTTACACATCCATTGAGTGGTATGATATTAAATTCTGTTGCTGGATATATATGAGCAATATGAACACAGTGACCACTTTTAACTGTCTGTGTGACCTTCACAAAGAAGTTCACAAGATTGAGGAGGCACAAACTGCCTTAATAAATCCTAAGATTGAGAAGGCATGAACTTCAATTAACAAATCCATATTGTTGCAGGTTGTGCCTAATTAATTTCTTAATGTCCTAGTTAATGAGATCAGTGCTGATCCATCCCACGGCTTTACAGATAAGACTAGTAAGACTGATGGGTCTTTAGTTTCTTGGGTCAGTGTTGATGCCACCCTTATGAAGAGGCTTCACTACTGAAGTACACCCTAATCTGGAGACTAGTCTGTGAAAAGGCTTAAGGGATCAGTACAGGCTGGCATTACCCTATTTATAAAACAACATGGAAAATGGTCTGGACCCATTAAACAATTGTTATGGTTTTGGAGAGCATCTTTAGGATATGGTCTGTAGACAGTCGGAGTGGGTTGGATTCCAGTATGTTTAGGTTGGGGGATGATGGTTTAAGAAGAGAAAAATTTGGCTAACTTGTTGGTCAATATGTAGGCATTATCTTTCAGATTTGAACAGAAGGTTTCTCTATAGCTAAGTTTGACCAGTGATATGAATTATTCCATAGTTTTCTAACCTAGCTAAAGAACACCTTATAATTATCTGTAGCTTCAGAAGAAAGCCTATATTCATGGGAGGCTTTGGTGGTCTTGATAGTTGCCTTTAGCTTCACAAAGAGACTTTTTATATTCCTGTGGTGATTAAAAATTCTAGTAGTCTGAGCAGTTTCTTCATTCTGTTGTACAGTTTATTTAAATCTACTGACCACCGAGGGGTCATTGTTGAAATTGCTGCTGTAGTTGGTTCTGGTGGAGACATCCCTATCAAGACATTTATCTCAATTAACATAATGATCCTTGGCATGGGTGGCTGCATATCCCAGGTCCATTTTCAGGTTAGAATGGAACAGTTTTGCATTTTCATCGTACAATTGTAAAAGGTTAGCTTATTTGAAGTCCCAAAAGAGGGTGACGTTACTAAACATGAGACAAGATGTTCTGAGGATAAACAAGTGAGCATCCAATCATGGGCAGAGACAATCAGATTGAATTTACAGTCATGTAATGTTAGTCTACAAAATGATGGATTGCAGTAACTTCATCCAATAGGATTTGAACAACATATGGCAAAACAGAGCATTCTGGTGGCCCAAAGTATTTCTTTTGGTAAAGTGTGGATCAGCAACAGCCTTAGCATGTGCTAGGAAGTCAAGATGCTAAGTAGCACAATCTGCAATATACCTGCTCATATCTAATGTGGCCCAGAATTTTTTTTTTTCTTTTAGAAAATCCCACTTGGAAGAAAAATGCTAAAATTTGCTAATCTTTCTGGAAGTGTTAGTATTACTTAGAAACAATTACCATATGATTTAGCTAACCTAAATTGATAACTTTGTTTTTCTTAGTTATTAGTTTGTTAAATGGGAAGTACAACTACAACTCTAGAGGAGCAATTTATATTTTCAGTTGCCTGTCATGTGATGAATGCAATATAAATAAGACCGTGACGGCATTGTATAAAAGAATTAGAGACATCAGTATGATATTAGCATGGTTGATTTAAAGAATGTAAGTAAACATTCTATTGAATGGGGAAAAAAATTAGAAGATTTTTATTTTTATCTTCGAGAAAGTTTCAATAAAAGAAAGACATATTCCATAAGAATGTTGGACTATAAGGAATTATCATGGCAACTTAAGCTGAATGCCGTAGAATTTTCAGGGCAATGTGTTAAGACTGATGACTGCCAAATAATTTTATATAATGTCTAAGTAGTTCTTATTTTTCTTTGTAGTTAAAAGGCAAATATTTTTGAAATGCATTTTTTGTGTGGGGGGGTATTCCTTTTATTTATGTAGTATTACTTATTAAATTCGGAAAATGTATTTCAGTTAATCTGTAGTCAATAATGTCAGCTATATTTAAGTAGCAATATGGATGTGTTTCCTTATTCTGATGAAGCCTGTTGTTTTTAATGGACAAAAGTACTCATTAGAGTACAATTCGCTGGAGTTTGGCTTTGACTTTATTATTATTTTTTTTAATTTCCATTGTTGAATGAATTTTTCACTTTAACCACACCCACAAACAGATAATATGGTAGGTACTGGTCAATGATTTACATACAGCCAGAAAGCATTCTGGGTAAGCAAATCCAAACTATATCTTTCCAGAGCAGCTTCTAACTTAATTTTTTATTGCACTACTACATCCTCACAAGTTAGTTGTCAATGCAAGATTTTATCACCTACAAGGTCTAGTTAACAACTTGTCTTTCTAAGAAGTGAAAAACTCTTATTGGTGCATTTACAATGGAAACACAGCAACCTATGCGCTAACTTATGTGGTGAGGCAGTGTAGGTTTGGTCTTACGGGATTTAATGGCAGGCATTCTCAGCTCTAAGAAAAATTTCAAGGTAGTCTTTATCAACAAAATGAAATGCAAAAGCAGCACTCTTTTGATATCCAAAACCATATAATTTGGTATTGTACATGATAAGGATGTTATAAATTCAGTTTCAAGGATTTGTTGCTCGGTTTTACTCTAGAAACTGACCAGTAACCTTCAATTCTATTGGAAGGTGGTTCCTGCTGGCTAGGCTTGTTTTTGGATTTGTTTCTCTAATGTTATTATGCTCTTTAAAGTGATAGGGAACCATATGGGTTTAAGTGTAGAATATATGGTGATATTCTTATAGATAGTTCATATGCAAATGTTAAACAACAAATCTCATGCAGCATTTTGAGAGTAACTAACCTGATAGGTCAGTGACACATTCAGGAACAGACAATCAGCTTTAGATGAAGTGATACAGTGGTGGTCATTTTGGGGGTTGATGAAAATAAATTTGCATATTTCTTTTTCATGATAGGATGAGTTGTGGCATTTGTGATGAGTTTATAAATGGTAATCTGTACTCCAATTAAGGACTAAGGATATTAATTTCAAATGAATGTCTTCATTCAAGAGTTAAGAAGTATGAGCAAGAGTAACAAGTCTTTATGTGTTGTGACCTAGCTGAAAATATACTTAGAATGCTTGTTGAAGGTAATGGAGAAGATCCATCCAGAAACCCATGTACTTTTGTTTATTTGTTTTTTGATTTTTATGTTATGTGGTTGGTAATTTTAATGCAGTCTGTTGATTTCAGTTTTATGCTAGTGCCAAAGAACATATGTGTTTTCCTTGACTGATAGACAGTTTGCCATTTTCAGTACAAACCCAGGTTTTCTTAAAGTTATCCCTATATATTTCTATGTCTAACTATACATATATAATTTGTGATGGAGTTTAACAAGGAAACAGGAGTGATAGAAGTGATGAGGAGGGGAAAGAGAACTGGGCCTAAAAAGTAATCCTTTGGGGGGTTCAATGAAGCCTACATGATCATTTTTGACCATGTGCACATTGTGGTGCAATGTGTACACAGCCGCAAAAAGTTTTAGTTTCAGTCAACTCCACGTAGCAGCTCACACTTATGCACAAACATGGAAGCTTTTGTGGCTTGTAAATTACAGCATAACTAGCTGAATTTTATGCTAATGAAGAAAACCAGCATTACAGAGCAATTCAACAACCTCTAAAGCAACCGTGTAGACTCCCTGTTCATGTTGGCTGTGTATTCCAAAACTTTCCGAACACAGCCTTGGAAAGGAGTCTACGTGGAAATAATAGCAAGTAAAAGCTCCAACATTTGTACAGAACTGACCTTAAAATGTAACCCCACATATATTATTACCTAATTACACATTGTGGATGCTAGAAAATCAGAGTAACAAATATAAAAATACCTTTTTAAGTACCGTGACATAAATGCAGCTTCGACCCCCTACCCCCAGATAAAGAATATACTCATAAGTAATGCAGGGTGCTAAAATGTTTAAATGTCATGAAAGAGTCTATTGCACTGTAACATAAGCATATGCATTATGTAGCTGATGTATTACAGCCCCATTTATTTAAACATGTATTTCTCTGTACAAATATATAGGCAAATGAATGTCCTCCCTTCTGTTTCCAACATTGGGATCTCATGCAGTTTCACTTCTTACAAGGTTACTAACCATATATATTCCAGGCTGTCAGCACGGTGAAGATGTAAATAAGGTCATAACTCATTAGAATTGCTGCATCTTAAAAAAGAGTAACTGTCTAGGGATGTTCACTTTGCGTTGGCACTTCTACGGTGTATGTGTAAAATGCATGGCAACAGTGAATGATGACATCAGAGGAGGTGTTATGTTACACCTGCAGAGGTGAACATGTAGGGCTGTGAAGGGTAAAAGTGCATGTAAGCAGTGCACACTCCCCAAGTTCTGTGTCATCCTTATTCAGTTGTTAAAATGTGTGGCATGTGTCCATTTTAATTATTTTTTTTCTTTGCCATTGTTTCTTCAATACAGTGTTTATGCAACCATGACAAGCAGGTTTCTCAGGGTTGTTATTTAATTATTCCTGTGACAGCACATGTATGTGTTATGCTACAATATAGATGGTACTGAGTTCGACTACAGGGTGTGCAACCTTTCCTTAACTATTTATGGTCCTTGTTGTGCAATATTATGAGAATGGAGGAAACAAATATCAATTTTGCCTATGCCTACCTTATTTATGCGAAGGTGCACAGAGGTGTGTGGAGGTGTGCATAGAGCACTAATGAGCAAACATCAGGCATGTTTAAGAGATGCTAATTATAGCATAAGCAGGTGAATGTTAATCAACAAATCCAACTCTGTGGAGCTACTCAACAATGTGTAAAGCATCCATATAGCCTCCATTCTGGTTTTTCCTCAATACTTCAATACCATTGGAGTACAGACTTGATCATTTTAGCTGAGATTATGCTAGCTGAGATAATGGTAGGGGTGCTGCAGCTATTCTACATCTATATGTGTTAGAGGCTGAAGCCAATGCTGCTGGTGCTGCTGACAATAGGCTTAGGAAAACAGTGTTCAGGCCGAGAGTAACTTTCCAGGTGTTACATGATCTGGAGATTGTAGAGCACTACAGAGTGGACAGGGACACATTACAAGGACTGTGTGAGCTCTGCCACCCCCAACTCAGAGTCAGAATCAATAGAAGGGAACCCAGCCCAATGGAAACTAAGGTATATGTAGCCCTTAGAATATGGGTGTGTCACAGGGATCAGCCTCCAGGATCCTCCACTAATTTCTGGATGCTATGCTCGTACATACCAATGAGTGTATACTTTTCCCTATAGTTCTGAAGAGAGGGCCAGCAATATGGAACAGTTTTACCATGTAGCACACTATCCTGAAGTACTGGGTGTCATACATTACACTCATGCACACATTAAAGCACCACCTGGTGAGCAGCATAGAATCTACATTAACCACAAGGGATACCACTCCATCAACTGCCAAGTTGTGTGTAATACCCAGGGAATTATCTTGAATGTGTGTGCAGGTAACTCTGGCAGTTATCATGACTCCAATATCTGGCACACATCACAGCCGTACCAGATGTTTGCTGGGGGAACATTCCACAGGGCCATTTAGTGGGGGATTCTGGATATGCCCTGGAACTGTGGCTGATGACACCCATCAGAAGTGCACCCACACTCCCCGATGAATGCCATAATGAGGCATAAACTCAAACTAGCAACATAACAGAGTATGTGTTTGGGCTTCTCAAGTCACTGTTCCATTGCCTAGGTATATCCAGTGGAGCCTTGCAGTATAATCCATGCACATGTACACAAATATTTACAGCATGTGCTATGTTCCACAATCTGATCCTCTGGAAACAGCTGCAACAGGATCACCAAGGGAAAGGATGCACATCCCCTAACCAATGCCTAGGTCAACACAGCCACAGTAAGATGAGGACTCAAAGAAAGGACCCCCAGCATCTGTCCATGAAGGCAGACATAGGCATGAACTGTATGCCCTTGCTTTGGCTAAGAGACAATGCATAGAACATTCACTGACCACCTAGGGACCTAATACCTTTTCCTACTCACATACATATAATAAAATTGATGCCAGGCAACTCACACAACCTTTACCTTTCCATGTACTGGCTGTGTACTGCTTGCATCAGACAGGGTCAGCCCTGAACTAAAAGTGTGCCAACTGTTGCATTTGCAAGGCAAATCCTGAACCAAGAGTGTATTCTTTACTAATTTTATGGCATATCCATGTATTTCCTAACTTGGTACAATAAGCAAGTAAATAGTGGTGGATTTGTACAGAAAGTACCTTATCGTTAGTAATTAGTAGGGCCTCAGGCATGAAAGATTCACACAGTCATATCTCTGAAGAATATTAATGTTCCCTGCATGGTTTCAGTTTAGGACCGTACCTTTGTATTGATAAATCATTAAAGAAAGATGTTAGAAAGTTATGCTACACACTACAGTTTCAGACCAGACTTGTTTGCGTCATACCAGTAACAGTAACTGAGCTTTGTCTCCACCCCCCAAAAAAGAGGAGTGTACCTGCCATAACAGTAACTCAGTTATGCTATCCCCAGAAGAACATTATATGTGTGTTGTGCCATCCAACATGGACTTCATTTGTTGGAAACTGCATATCAAATTATTTCCAGTTAATATCCTCTCACATGTTAAGACCAATGATATAGAATGGCTTAACACAGCATGTGTTATATAACTGATGAATGACCAAGAAACACAAAAAGGTAAGACAGAGCTTTATGTTTGTAAGTGTAATTATGACAAGTTGTGTGATCACTAACTGCTCTATGTCCACATATAGTAAAGAGAATTAAATTCACAAATCACAGCTGGTGGTTTGATAGCAGTCCACATTCTGAAGCAGCTGCTGGTTGTGTGAAGAATTATTTCACTTTCTTGCTGAAAAAGTGTTTGCATGGCAAAGAGGACTAAGGCATCCCTTCTGTTTTCTGAAATTGTATTGGTATGAGGGTTCAAATCCTGACATATGTAGACATTTGTGATGTGTAGTATCGAATTTTACTGTGCTTTTACAGATTTTGTTTATGTGATATGTGTCCCTTAGTTTTATTATCTTTTCCTCTCTGTCTTCTTTGAATTCAACATTTTTACTATACGCCACATTCCAAAAATGCAGTTTGGCTAAGCTTATGTTGTTTGCACCAAGCACGACATTGTGAAAACAGGGAAAAGCAGATTGTCTAGAAAGCAAATGCCCAAAAATAGAAAAAAGATACATTAAATTAATGCTCTTGGCCATCACAAAAATGCTGACTTGGTGTACAGATGGGACTAGGGTATAGTAGCACATATATATCACATAACAGTATCTGTGAATCATTAGCAATGCAGCCCGCATTTGTGTAGTGCTTCCCTACATGCAAACAGGCCTATCTTGAATGTGTATACACTTTGTTCACCATCGCACAAATTCAGTGTGCATTGTGCTATAGAATTGTATATATGATATTTTATTATTGGTGTTTATTGTCCAGTTCCTTTGTATGACATAAAATTACATGTGGAAACATTGCAAACTAAGGGCACAATATAATTGTATGTCATATATTTACAATGCATTCATTTGACCCCCCAAACCAACCCAAACAAGCACTACAGTCCTGGGGTCTCATTACTTTTTCTAGACATATATAAACTACACTACAAAGTGTCATATATAATGTTGTGTGCTGACTCATGGACATGGCCACTTGGGGTTCTAGTTTCACTGTAGTCAACGGGGTGTGTGTCTAGACAGAAAAACAAAAATGTGTATCTGACAGCTACTACTCCAATGGCCTGCTTTGCCAGTTTTCTGAGACTGGCACAAGCCTACACATCCATTTCATGCAGGTTCCCAACCTCTTGTCTCCCACTTGTCCACAGCATGTCATTTACTATAAGTTAACCTGCACTCCCATCAAGATTAGACATGTGCCGTGGCAAATGCATTAAGTACTTTCTTCTGTAGTCTGTGTTCTTAGATAAGCAGGGGTTCTATTCTCACTGCTGTCAAGTGTGTGTGTGTGTGTGTGTGTGTGTGTGTGTGTGTGTGTGTGTGTGTCTAGATAGAAGAGCAGAAGTGTGTATCCCACAGTTAATGTCAATGGTATGGCTTATCAGTTTTTTTGAGACTTGTGCAAGTCTACACATCCATTTTATGCAGGCCTCCCAACATCTTCTCTCCCACATGGCCTGCCGATGTCATCTACTGTAAGCTTACCTGCACTCCTGTCAAAGTCAGACTTGTGCCATGGCAGATGCATTAAGTTCTGTGTTCTGTAGTCTGTGTACTTAGATATGTAGGTGTCCTATTCTTACTACAGTCAAATGGATGGAGATGTCAGTGTGGGTGTGTGTGTGTGTGTGTGTGTGTGTGTGTGTGTGTGTGTGTGTGTGTGTGTGTGTGTGTGTGTGTGTGTGTGTGTGTGTGTGTGTGTGTGTGTGTGTGTGTGTGTGTGTGTGTGTGTGTGTGTGTGTGTGTGTGTATGTGAGCTGTCTCTGGACTTTACATTGAGCCTTACAGCAGCCTGTGGAACACTGTTATTCTTGTCCTGGACAGACATGGGTCTGTCATTACTAGGTTATACAGTAAGCAAAAAAAGCTGCTGTATACAAATACTTGCCTTTTATGCCATGCCATTTCTGTCAGCAATTGCTTCCTCACATTGCCAACTTACCTGCCCAGGCATACCTACACCCCTTTCCCAACATTCCAATCTATCTTCAAAAAAGGGCACCTGTCCCACAAAATGAATCATCCCATAAATAGGTTTCCATGTCACAAACATGTCTATTTGACACACATTATCCTATCCAGTTTGCAATACAACATAATTACATTCTTGTCATCTGTCTCTCTGGAGGTGACAGTCCAAATGCAACTAATCTTCTGTACATATGATCAGTCTTTCAGGGCACATTCTCAGTATACATCATATATTCACAATACATACATATGTTGTCCACCCCCCAGGCAATACAACCCTGGCGGATCAGTATTTTTTGCACACATATATCAACCACACTACAAAATGTAATATATAATGTTGTGTGCTCTCTCATGAACAGGAGCAATCAGTGGTGCTGTAAACCTTGCTCTGCTAGAATCAAACATCCAACTAGGCTTAATATGGGTACTTGTATTTTTATACAGCTAGGCTTCTACACACCAAGGACACACTCTACAGTTAGGCTACTGGCCTCATATGAACCTATGAATCTATATGCCTATGCAGGCTTCACAACCTGTTATTCCCCACATGGCCTGCTGATGTTATCTACCATACGTTTACCTGCAGCCATATAAAAGTCAGACTTGTGCCATGGTGCTTGCGTAGAATACTGAGTTCTATAGTCTGTATACTTAGATAGGTAGGGGTTCTGTTCTCATTGCAATCAACTGGGCATGTGTGTGAGTGTTTCTACTCAGCAGAATAGCTGTACTATCCCACAGTTACTTTTCTAATGGCATGACTTGCTAGTCTTTTCATATTTGCAAAAGCCTGCACATCCATTTCATGTAGACCTCCAACCAATTGTCTCCCACATGGCCTGCTGATGTCATCCATTATAAGTTGACCTGCAAACATATAAAAGTCAGACTTGTGCTCTGGCATTTGCATATAGTACTGTGTTCTGTAGTCTGTGTACTTAGATAGGTAGAGATTCTGTTCTCACTGCAATCAACTGTGTGTGACAGATATTACTTGACATTACAGAGATCCTTTTACACCAGCATGTGGGACACTGTTATCACCATATTCTCAACAGACAATGCTGATGTAATCAGATTTATCAGATTATTACATAAACAACCATCACACAAGGCCAGGATTAGACACTGGCTTGGAGACAGGCAGATGTCACCTAAGGTTCATAGGAGGTTACTAGGGAAAAGACTGGTGACATGTATGCTTTGGGGTTATGTCTTCTGGGGAAAGGGGATGAGGTTTACCTGAAATTGTCTGATAGCAGGCTGGTGAGAGTCAGTATGAGTGGTACAATCTCTTACTAGTTTGGCACAAAGCTAGGCCTTCATTTTTAGATTTCTGATGTAGCTAAAGGATGTCTCCTAATTATTTTCAGCTAGGGATGCTACTTTAGGTTTATACATGGCTTTAGAGAACCTTTCAATATAGCTAATTTCCTTGTTCAAGCTGGGGAGGGTGCTCTTCCTCTGCTGAGTCAGTTCAAGCTTGTTCTTAAACATTACTTTCTTCCTCTTGTTGTATAACCTATGTATGCTTGATGCCCACCAGGGCTGTTTTGTTTTCTCTAAGGAACTTGTTTAGATCCATTCATGTTCAGCTGACTCTGTACATTTGTACAGGTGTTTATACAGATCGTTTGTGTACAACTCTGTATAACAGACATTGTTAACAATGGTAGCATTGGGTTTGCATCTCTTTATGGTATCAGTTAGGAGCCTATAGTTTGCTTTGGAGAAATGTTTCATCCTTTCTGATATTCCGGGGTGCCAGGTGTGATTATGAATGTGAACAAGATTAAATTGTACTCTGACCTGACAAGAGGAGACAACACAAAGGGGTTAGTGCATAGAACCACTATGTTGATCAGTAGTCTAAGGCATTCAAGCCCCTTGTGGGGGTGCAGACGATCTGTTACAATCATATGTATAACAAAGTCCAGGAACCTTAGGGTGAGTTTGTTTGCACACATATATGACTCCAAATTGACAGAAAGAATGTTGAAATCACACATGAACAAGGTGTTTGGCTGTACAGTGAGTGATTCAAGTAGGTCCAAGTAGTTAGAATGGTACTTGTGGCTTATAGGTTCATAGGTAGGTACTAGGCTATCTACCCAAAGGCATTTACAAACCTAGCCAAAATGTGTTGCCTTTCACCATGCTTTTCATGGTGTGGGACCTGTAGCTAACAATGTTATGGAAGGGGGTTTTACATACAGTTAGCTGGACTTGGAGTAGCACTATGGAGTTGTACTCTTTGACCAGTCTTGCATTGTATTTGTCTTTAATGAAGATATACACCTCTGCCCTTGGTTCTTTCTTGCTTGTTTTGATATGTGAACATGTGCAAAACATTGTTCCCTTGCATGGCCAGGGTTCTCTCTGCTGCCTTGAACCATGTCTGTGTGACTGCACAGACTTGGGCATCTTCCAAGGTAAGCAGTTCTTCTAGTGAGTGCAGTTTCTGATTTACAATCCTTGCATTTAGCAGCATAACCTTCATTTGTCTGTAGTGGATTCTATTATGTTGAGACTTCAGTTGTTCTGATATTGCTTAAAAAGGCCACTATGAGGGTGGCAAGCACCTTCATACAGTACAGTGAGGTGCGTCTCGTCTCCAGTCATTCACTGCAACATGGACTATGACAGAGTCATAACAGTACTTGCTGCTGAGAGACTTGAGTGTGTGAGTAATCTGATGGACCCTGGCAACTGACACGCAGCTGACTGCGACCTTGCCTTTGTCCAGCCTGATGAGGGGGCATCTGTGTGTCTCACTGTGGAGTCACTTATGAGAAAATCATTTGGTTTTGAGGTGTTTTACCTGAAGGGCTTATTGGCTGAGATACTGGTGTGTGTATAATTATGTGCAGTGGATTCTGTTGGGTCTTCATCATGTGGAGTAGGTTTGTGATTGGGAGGTCTCTGATCTTTAGTTAGGAGCTTGTTATGTGCAAGGGGTGAATTGTGTGTGCCAACAACATGTTTGATATCTGGTTTGTTATGTGAGAGAATTGATTCTAAATTCATAATAGATACATCTCTTACAGATTGTATTAGTTTGCTTTAGCAGTAACTGGTTGTCAGTATACATGAGGCAATTGCTCTGTTGCCTCAGGATGCCCATGTAAATCAGGCTGCCTGAAGAAATGATGGGAAACTGTCCATCCATTATGGAAGATATATACTGTAGTAACTAGTGGGAATGGGTTAGATGGAACAGGTTTTGGTGTAAGACTAGGAAAATGTGTCTATTCTATGGAGGGCTAGGGTTATAAATATGTGTCAGTGTTCCACAATGCACAACTGAGTTACTTCCAGGGCAGCAGTGCAAGCTCTGAGCAGATACAGTAAACTGAGTGCAAACCTCCAAAGCGCAACGTTGGAATACAAGCAAAGGTAAACTATTGTAAAAAAGTAAAGAAAGGGAAAGGCCAATGGTGAGCCTTATTCCAGCAATCCCAACTTAGATGGGTTTTTGGCTTCACAGTTCTGCCACAAGGGTGCAGGAGTAGGGGCCTTCTTAATGTAAGAAGGCTGTTTTTAGTGTTCTAATGATACCAAACACTGTAGATTCAACAAGCCTAAATCGAGCCTATGCTATAAAACACAGAGGTACTAAATTCCAAATTGCAGAAAATCGCAATCACAACAGAAGAACAAACAGTTTAAATGAAACAGCAATTCAATAGAATACTCCAAGTAAGAGTGTAGACAACAAACCTTCCTAGTGTGAAATAAGTGGGCTGAAACTGAAGTGCTTAAACCAGAAGTAAGACATTTCAAAATAACAGACACAATAATCCTTCAACTAGGAATTCCCAGCTTAGAAGGGTGTAAACTATATAAAACCAAATAAGAAGCTCAGGAAGGAGAAGAGATGCTGGTGTTCAAAACAAATCACGCTTCCACAATCAATGAACGCTTTATTTACCATCCGCGTTTTCGTCCTACAATGGACTTCATCAGATATAAAAAAACGTATTAAAACCTTCCTTTATATACATTAATGATTCAACCCTAACCAATCATTTAATACCATTCATTTTAAATTAACAAATGAACTTCCATGATTCATTAAACAAAACTAATTAAACTTTGTCCATAAGTACTTGCAATCAAGAATAATAAAATCCATTTACATTAAATAATCATTTTTCAAAAACTTGTTTTAAAAAAACTTACTCAAACTATTTATAAAATCATTATTGTGGTTTGGAATAGTATAAAAATCATGCACTGTTCAGTTTGTATTGTTCACTTGAAAGTTAAGTATATTCCATAAGAGCTTAAATATATAGCATACTACTGGGGAATAGTGCCATCTGCTGGTCATGTTTCATTCCAGCTTCTATAGTTATATTCTAGCTGCTTTTAGTCTTAACAGTGGTAAAATGGATATATATTCATTTAGGCCAGGGGCCTTATTGGCTTCTAGGGCTAATTGCCACCATAATTCCTCGTAGCTGATGTTCTCCTCCCAGGGACCACATCTAATGTATTTTTTAACTTGGTGTAACACAAAGAATTTAAATTCATTTTATTTACATAATAGTGAATGTCTATAGAGTGCATTGGTTTCTTTGCATTTACTAATCTCATACATGTGTTCATAGATCCTCTTTTTTAAGGATCTTTTGGTTTTACCTACGTAATAAGATGAACATTTTTTACACAATGCCAGATAAACCAAACCTCTAGACTCACAATTAAAATAGCCTTTACTGTTCAGCCATAATTCCCTGCTCTCTAAATAAATTTTCTCTTGATTTATTATAAAACCACATTGTCTGCATTTTCCACATTTATAGGTACCTACCTTTTCTGAATTAGCTCTATCCCCTTTTCTGTATTTTCCTACCTTTCCTGTCTCTAACATATGTTTTATATTGACAGAATTCTTAAACACTACCCTTAGTTTTGACTCAGGGAGTCCTTCTAAATCCGTTAGGATTTTGAATTTTTCCCACTCTTTTTGGAATAATTCTTTCACTTTCTTGTTCAAGGCGTTGTATTCTAGGACAAGAGCTTGTTGGTAGTTTTCATTCATTAGTGCCCCATTAACTTTAACATTCTGTAAAATTTTCCTTCTCACCTATAATAGGTTTAAATCTTCCACTTCTCCTATTTATAACTTCTGACCTTAGTTCCCTAATAAATTGTTTGGGGTATCCCCTATCAAGAAACATCTGTTCTAATTTATCACATTCCTTAGTGAAGTCTTCGTCGTAGCTTGTCATCCTTGATCCCCTGACGAACTGTCCTTTCACTAAGTTCATCTTACAAAAAATAGGATGTCCACTGTCAAAATGAAGGAATGAATTAACATATGTTTCTTTTCTGTATACCCTGGTCTCAAGGGAGTTGTTTTTTTAAGTATTTCTATATCCAAATATGCAATACTATTATTGGATGTAGTGTATGTAAATCTAAGAAAATCCATTGTTTGACCAATATATTCAATAAATTCAACTAATTTATCATGACCCCCCCGTCCAAAAAATTATTATGTCATCTAAGAATCTTTTATACAACTTGCAATGTTCTGTATAATCTGAATGAAATATAAACTTTTCTTCCCAGTTGGCAAGAACTAAGTTAGCAAAAGTAGGTGCACAGGCTGCACCCATTGCCACTCCCTGGGTTTGTTGGAAAAATTCACCATTATGAACTAAAACATTGTTTTTTAGTATTAAGTCCATTAAGCCTGTGCACGCTACTTTATCCTCAAATGTTAGATTTTTATCATTGAATACTTCCTCTTCAAACATTCTAATGCCTTTTTCATATGGTATAGACCCAAATAAGTCCACCACATCTATTGTCACAAACAACAATTCTGGGGTTAGTTCTCTCAATAAATCCCAGGAGTCCCTTAAGATTGCTTATTTATTTTTCCACATGTGTTTTGTTTTTACATCCACAAATCTTGCCATGGGTGTAGTTTTTGAGCCTTCTGCTGCCACAATGGGTCTGAAGGGGGTGGTTTTGCTGTTCTTGTGTATTTTCAGTATGCCGAAAATAACAGGTATCTTGGGTTTGTTGATTTTTAAGAAGGAAAACATTTTACCATCAATGACATTTTCAAGAACCATGTCTTCCAATACCATATCTATCTTTCTGTAAGCTAGATTAATCTCATGTCTAGAGACAAGTCTATACTTAATTTCATCCATCAATATCTCATTCATTTTTCCTTCGTATTCCATCACATCCATGATAACCACCCCCCACCCTTGTCAGGCTTCATAAATCTAATTCTTTCATTATGTCTTAGTTCTTCCAATGTCTTTTTTTCCCCCAGTTCTAAGTTATTCTTATATTTAACCTTTTTGTCTGCTCTTTTAATAATTTCTTCCATTACACTTTCAAAATTCTTAAGTTGTGCGTGAATGGGTGGATTGGATATTGATTTATTCTTTAGTATTCTTTGTTCTTCTGTTACATAAATATTGTTTCTGTCTATACCATATTCCTCCTTCCTAAATAATAATTCCAAGTTCATTTTTCTTAGGAAAAAAAATGTATTATTCTTGATTGCAAGTACTTATGAACAAAGTTTAATTAGTTTCGTTTAATGAATCATGGAAGTTCATTTGTTAATTTAAAATGAATGGTATTAAATGATTTGTTAGGGTTGAATCATTAATGTATATAAAGGAAGGTTTTAATATGTTTTTTATATCTGATGAAGTCCATTGAAGGATGAAAACGCGGATGGTAAATAAAGCATTCATTGATTGTGGAAGCGTGATTTGTTTTGAACACCAGCATCTCTTCTCCTTCCTGAGCTTCTTATTTGGTTTTATTTGGTACTGTTGAGGAAGTTGGCCATTTGGGGTTTTTTCTAAGGGTGTAAACTATCCTGCTCTGCCTCAAGAGTCTATACCACAAACCTTCATAACATAAAATAGCTGGCTTGGAGTCTAAGTACTTAAACCATTACAAAGAGACTTAAAACAAGAGCCACAATAAGCATTCAGCTAGCAAGTCACAGCTCAGAAGGGCAGAGGGTGCCCTCTCCTCCCACCAGTGTGTAGACTACAAGCCTTCTTAATGTAAGACAACTTGCCTGAAGCCCAAGTGCTTAAAGCAAAAGTAATAGGCTTAGAATAACAGTTACAATGTAACTGTATACCAAGCAGATAACAGTGACATGTCTTTTAATCTACCCACATACACCATATCATGGTTAGTAGGCCCTGTGTTATCTTAATGAGAAAGCCCTGTGCTTTTTGTCCAGCTGCTGCATGTGTCTGGCAAGGTTCATGCAAAATAATGTAGTATGCTGCATTACTGTTCTGATGATTGTGAATACAGTGCTGACATACAGTCCTGAGAACTGAATGTGATGGCAAGTCTTATGATGAGTACCATATGTATCCTCTGGAAAACATTAAAGAGAAAAGTTATAAAGTAATGTCACACATTGCAGTTCCTGACTTCACAACCCTTACAAGACAATACACTAGAAAGTGCTGTCATGATGATGTTATCCCCTGCATTATTTGGGAAGGCAAATATAACTGGCAGGCACAATTATCAGTTCAACAACATAAATGCAGATATACTAAGCACTGCTGTAGCTCTGCATCCTGTGCATCAGACACTAAGCTTTTGTATCCCTCAATCAAAAAGAGAGAAAACAGAAATATGGCACAGTTATCATTGCTTACACAGGGTGCTGGGAAGAGGCAGGAGGCCTAGACTAACACCAAAGGTCGGTGAGTGTGTGTGAGGGAGAAAGGGAAGCAGGCAGGTTGTGTATGTGTCTGTAGGGTTCCTCCATGTGAAAATGGTGTGTGAGCATCTGCATGAACACAGATAAGCTTAGTGATAGCTCTACATCTTGGTATGTTGGACAGGTGTGAACCATGCAAGGTAGAGATAGCAGTTCATCGTTGTCACCCCTGACTACAAGAACTGCCTCTGCCAGGAGTTGCACTAGCACCTCCATGTCCAAGGTCAGATGGAGTGCTGCGACCTTCACAGAAATGCCAAGACCATGACCCCATGGCTTGCCATGTCTTGGTGTGGACAGCATACTCACCAATGGACCAGTGGAAGTACTGCCACTATGGGAATGTGATGAGGAATGGCCACATTGGCTTTCAGCAGATGTTGTGGCTGACCTATGCCCACGAGAATGCCATTCCCCTCCCAGCAGACATTCCATCACTGGCACTGCTCATTCCATGACAGTTATCCCTCGTTTCATCAAAGACACCCCTTGTTCCAATGTATTATTTATCCTTTCCAGGGAATCAGTGACACAGTGGAGGCAATCACACATGTCAGATTGTGCCACATCCACAACCCTGAACATTTGTTTGGAGCACCTTTCTGAACATGTCTATACCTACATGATGGCCCTAAACATACATTGTATGATATAGGAAGAGACAGCTTCAGCAGGTGGAGGAGGTACAGCAGGCCTCTTCCGAGCACCCCTGTCAACTCTCCTGCATTGCACCTTGCTAGCACTTTGGTTATTGCCAGAATCAACAGGTACTGAAGTCACAATAGCTACACTTCCCTGCTCAATGTCATCACCCTCCACCTGTCCTACATCTGTGGGCTAAATGGACTGGGTAGGTGTATGCCTACTGGCTGTGTCCAGAGAAAAAGAAGGGAGTGGCTGGATGTCAACCTCTGTGTCAGATTCAAGCTCTGCATCTTAGGCTTGACTGACATCCTTGAGAGGGAAGGTATTGTCTGCTGTGGGAAACAGCATTGTGCAATGGTTGTGAGATTCAGTATCCTTGACGTCCCTACGATTCTGAACTACATCATGAGCAAAAGTTATATTTAAAGTAACAGACAAATAAAGAAAAGGTGTGGGAAAGTGGGGTTTTTTCAGTACAATAAAAAAGAACACAACTAAAAAGACAAAAACAATAATGAAAGAAAAAAAAATAACTGATATGAAAAAGTTTACAGAATTGTATAATGGCAAAAACCCATGGCCAATGGGGACTAATGCTTGTTTTATCCTCAGCTGGCTTTGTATGGTTCTTCAGTCTTTGTCCTGCTGACCAAACCATGACAGCTATAGAAAAACAAGCATTACCAATGCTCAGTAATGGGTTATCATTAAAATAAGCAATCAAATATTGGTTGATAATACACTAAAAATAGAGTTATATTTTACATCTCCTTAGAACCATATCCTTAGTGTCAGATCTTCCCATATTATTTCTATCTCAGGGATAAATGATTGCAGATATCATGCATGTAATGAATTATAGAATTGCATAGTCTTGACTGCAGACCTCCATAATATAGCCATCATATTGGAGGCTCTACTGGCAAACTTCATAAAGTTTGTAGAGGGGATCCAGCTTTGATCAGCATATTTGGGGTACCGAAGGGGGTACATCTAGCTGGACACCAGTGCAGTGCTGGTGAGATGCAGTTCTAGAACAAAATCATTATTCTTCTTGTTTATTAACTTCTCACTGGGCATTAAGTAACATTTCATAGTGGCTAAGATTGAGGTGGGTTAGAACTGACCACTGATTTAGGGAAAACGGGTCTTCTCATTCATCCATTTGTTGAAGTGAAATGCCAGCTGCTGTTACAACACTGTGGGGTAGTTTTTGCATGTGATTTCTGACTGCCTCAGTAGAGGGTAAGTTGACAAATACCACAAAGTGTAAAGAGGAAGGGGGTTATTGATTATTCACAGTACAGGAGATGGATAGACAAAATTCTGATTACTGACATGGTGGGGGAGTTAAGGGGCTCTAACAGCATGTTGAAGGGGAAGAGAGGGTGTATCGCTAACATCCACACCAGGATGCACAGAGGAGCTGTGGGGTTCCTGTGACTGGGAGGCTCACTAGGTGTACTGTTTGCTCCGAGGTTGGAAGGGGAACTAATAGTACTGTAGAAATCACTGTTAGCATGAGTGTGGCACAAAAATTACTTCTGGTAGAAAAAGAATCCTGGCTCTGTGAGTGCCATGTGCTAGGTTTTGGGGGCTGGAAGCAATAACAGACTGGAGGTGATATACCGCTTTTGAATGCAGGTATATATTCTGGCTTTTACTGGTACACTACGTCAGATACCATCCATTAACATCAAGAGCTTTTAAAACTTGTGCACTTGTGAAACTGTGAATGCTTCCGTATAATTTGCATAAATTTATTGTAGCAGTGTTGGAAGTCTGTTGTTGTATTAATATACAGTGTTTGTGAAAGAAGAAATTCTCTATCACAGGCTATAGTGCAGATCCAGTCATGGGGAAATGACCTGCATTAGTCATAATGTGTGCATGAATTGCACTCTCACACAGTCTTTTTCACAATACAGTTGCTAATTAGTATAACTTATATTTTACACCAGCTCAGCTATACATCTTTCAGTAAATGTACACTGAGATCACAGATGTTTTTCTAACAGACTTTCAAGGAAATGCAGTCATTTTATAAAATCCTATGGGATTCTCCTTCTTAAAAGTATATGCACATTTATTTTTAGATACTTCAGAATATCCTTTTATTATCATTTTAAAGAAAATAAATCATATAACAGCTATATAACAATAAAAAACATTAACTCAAAATAACAATAAAATGCTTAAGAAAGATTAACAATGTGAGAAAATAAACCAGGAAAGTGTCCACCTATTAAATATATTTTTTAACTTTGAATTTTGTTTGTAAGTCATTCAGTTATTTCTGTAGAACAATTAGCTAAGCATTTGTTTTAACTTTTGCAGATGCCTCCTATAGTCAAGTGTATTATAAAATGTATCTAAAAGTGTTAATAGTATTTATTATAGATTTGCACTATATTAAAATCATTTAAAAAGTGTGTGTTTCTATAAAAGGGCAGAGTAATGTTCTTTGGCATATTACTGAAGCAGGAAAGAAAACTGGAAGCAGTATTATGTAAGTTTTAATTGAAATAAGTTAATAGAATTCTGAATTTTGATGTCAGGTATGTCAGTTTTACTCACGGAAATGCTTTGATTCTGTCAGACTAATGTGTGCTTCTAAAACAAACAAAAAATAAATAATTCAATCGGATTAATGTGTGCTTCCAAAAAAATCAAAATTACCAATGTAAGATGTCTGCATATGCTTTTTACTGAGTGTGCACTTTTGTACAACACAGCTGTTAGAAGGAACAGACTTTTTTGTCCAACCATTTCATTTACTTCTAACACTGTGTCACTTGCTGCACAGAAATGCACGCCCATGTCTTTCAGTGTTACCTCGCTGATACTGAACCTCCAGGAGGTGCTGTTATTCTTTGTCAGATTAAATCTTCCTTCAGATATGGAATTGAGATATGTATGCATTACAAGCTGTGGTGCTTGATTATGTTTCTGTTTGTACCAGTAGATATTATAATCACTGGACCGCGTCATGCAGTGGAAAAATCCTTCATTTCCCTCTGTTACAAAGACCATACTTGACTGTGTTACTGTATTTTGACATAGAACTTCTGAAAAAAAAATACATTACTTTTAAAGCAGAACTGTATTTGTACTCTGAATCAAATGTTAATACAACTGCAC
>NC_056750.1:223017948-223190448 GCF_019279795.1 Protopterus annectens
TGTTGATTTGAGAACTACACCCAACATGCAATCATTGGCAAACTTAGTCGGCCTTACACTCTTGTTGTCAGTGTTGAGATCAGAGTGACAGAATGAATAGATACCAAAAAAGGTAGGGGTCCAAAACTGACTCCCTGGGATATACCAATAGTCACCCTTCCGTTAACTGAGGAACTGTCACTAACCCTGACAACGTGTTCTGTCCTTGAGCCAGATTACAGTCCATCTTACCACATGTGGATCTATTTTAATACCATTAGGTTGTTTACAATTCCATTGTGTGGTATGATAATAAATTCTGTTGCTGGATATATATGGGCAACATGAACACAGTGACCACTTTTAACTGTCTGTTGACCTTCACGAATAAGTCCACAAGACTGAGGAGGCACAAACTGCCTTAATAAATCCTAAGATTGAGAAGGCATGAACTTCTATTACCAAATCCATATTGTTGCAGGTTGTACCTGATTAATTTCTTAATGTCCTAGTTAATGAGGTCAGTGCTGGTCCATTACATGGCTTTACAGATAAGACTAGTAAGACTGATGGGTCTTTAGTTGCTTGGGTCAGTGTTGATGCCACCCTTATGAAGAGGCTTCATTAATGAAGTACACCCTAATCTGGAGACTAGTCTGTGAAAAGGCTTAAGGGATCAGTAAGGGCTGACGTAACCCTATTTATAAAACAACATGGAAAATTGTCGGGACCCATTAAACAAATGTTATGGTTTTGGAGAGCATCTTTAGGATATGGTCAGTAGACAGTCGGAGTGGGTTGGATTCCAGCATGTTTAGGTTGGGGATGATGGTTTAAGAAGAGAAAATTTTGGCTAACTTGTTGGTCAATATCTAGGCAATAACTTTCAGATTTGAACAGAAGGTTTCTCTATAGCTAAGTTTGAGCAATGATATGAATTATTCCATAGTTTTCTAACCCAGATAAAGAACACCTTATAATTATCCGTAGCTTCAGAAGGAAGCCTACATTCATGGGAGGCTTTGGTGGTCTTGATAGTTGCCTTTAGCTTCACAAAGAGACTTTTTATATTCCTGTGGTGATTAAAAATTCTAGTAGTCTGAGCAGTTTCTTCATTCTGTTGTACAGTTTATTTAAATCTACTGACCACCGCGGGTCATTGTTGAAATTGCTGCTGTAGTTGGTTCTGGTGGAGACATCCCTATCAAGACATTTATCTCAATTAACATAATGATCCTTGGCATGGGTGGCTGCATATCCCAGGTCCATTTTCAGGTTAGAATGGAACAGTTTTGCATTTTCATCATACAATTGTAAAAGGTTAGCTTATTTGAAGTCCCAAAAGAGAGTGACGTTACTAAACATGAGACAAGATGTTCTGAGGATAAACAAGTGAGCATCCAATCATGGGCAGAGACCATCAGATTGAATTTACAGTCATGTAATGTTAGTCTACAAAATGATGGATTGCAGTAACTTCATCCAATAGGATTTGGACAACATATGGCAAAGCAGAGCATTCTGGTGGTCCAAAATATTTCTTTTGATAAAGTGTGGATCAGCAACAGCCTTAGCATGTGCTAGGAAGTCAAGATGCCAAGTAGCACAATCTGCAATATACCTGCTCATATCTAATGTGGCCCAGAATTTTTTTTTTCTTTTAGAAAATCCCACTTGGAAGAAACATGCTACAATTTCCTAATCTTTCTGGAAGTGTTAGTATTACTTAGAAACAATAACCATATGTTTTAGCTAACCTAAATTGATAACTTTGTTTTTCTTAGTTATTAGTTTATAAAATGGGAAGTACAACCACAACTCTAGAGGAGCAATTTATATTTTCAGTTGCCTGTCATGTGATGAATGCAATATAAAGAAGACCGAGAGGGCATTGTATAAAAGAATTAGAGACATCAATATGATATTAGTATGGTTGATTTAAAGAATGTAAGTAAACATTCTGTTGAATGGGACAACATTAGGAAATTTTTATTTTTATTTTAGATAAAGTTTCAATAAAAGAAAGACATGTTCCATGAGAATGGTGGACTATAAGGAATTATCATGGCAGCTTAAGCTGTATGCCATGGAATTTTCAGGGCAATGTGTTAAGACTGATGACTGCCAAACTCTGAGTATAATTTTATATAATGACTAATTAGTTCTTAGTTTTCGTTTTAGTTAAAAAGCAAATATTTTTGAAATGCATTTTTTGTGTGGGGGGTATTCCTTTTATTTATGCAGTATTACTTATTAAATCCGGAAACCGTATTTCAGTTATTCTGTATTCAAAAATCTCAGCTATATTTAAGTAGCAATGGGGATGTGTTTCCTTATTCTGAGGACGTCTGTTGTTTATAATGGACAAAAGTACTCATTAAAGTACAATTCACTGGAGTTTGGCTTTGCCTTTATTATTATTTTTTTTAATTTCCATTGTTGAATGAACTTTTCACTTTAACCACACCGATAATATGGTAGGTACTGGTCAATGATTTACATACAGTCACAAAGCATTCCGGGTAAGCAAATCCAAACTATATCTTTCCAGAGCAGCTTCTAACTTAATTTTTTATTGCACTACTACATCCTCACAAGTTTGTTGTCAATGTAAGGTTTTATCACCTACAAGGTCTAGTTGACAACTTGTCTTTCTAAGAAGTGAAAAATTCTTATTGGTGCATTTACAATGGAAATACAGCAACCTATATGCTAACTTATGTGGTGAGGCAGTGTAGGTTTAGTCTTTCATAATATAATGGCAGGCATTCTCAGCTCTAAGAAAATTTCAGGGTACAGTCTTTATCAATGCAATGAAATGCAAAAGCAGCACACTTTTTATATCCAAAAATATATAATTTGTTATTCTACATGGTAAGGATATTATATATTCAGTTTCAAGGATTTGTTGTTTGTTTTTACTCTAGAAAGTGACCAGTAACCTTCAATTCTACTGGAAGGTGGTTCCTCTTGTCTAAGCTTGTTTTTGGATTTGTTTCTCTAATGTTATTGTGCTCTTTAAAGTGATAGGGAACCATATGGGTTTAAGTGTAGAATATATGGTGATATTCTTATAGATAGTTCATATGCAAATGTTAAACAATAAATCTCATGCAGCATTTTGAGAGTAACTAACGTGATAGGTCAGTGACACATTCAGGAACAGACAATCAGTTAGCTTTAGATGAAGTGATACAGTGGTGGTCATTTTGGGGGGTTGATGAAAATAAACTTGCATATTTCTTTTTCATGATAGGATGAGTTGTGGCATTTGTGATGAGTTGATAAATGGTAATCTGTACTCCAATTAAGGACTAAAGATATTGATTTCAAATGAATGTCTTCATTCAAGAGTTAAGAGTTGTGAGTAAGAGTAACAAGACTTTATGTGTTGTGACCTAGCTGAAAATATACTCAGAATGCTTGTTGAAGGTAATGGAGAAGATCCATCCAGAAACCTAGGTTGTTGTTGTTGTTGTGTCTTTTGGCTTTTCCTAGTTAGGGGTCGCCACAGCGGAACTCCGGTCTGCTAATGATTGGCAGTAGATTTTTGCGTGCCAAGTTGCTGGCCCTGATGCACAACCTTCAACGAAGGTACGCCCATTCACGCATGTCTCCACACAGAAGACGCTCTGGCTGAGAATCGAACAGGACAACGTCTTACTGTGAGGCGACAATGCTACCACAGCACCACCACCGCAGTTCCATCCAGAAACCTAGGTACTTTTGTTTATTTGTTTTTTGATTTTTATGTTATGAGGTTGGTAATTTTAATGCAGTCTGTTGGTTTCAGTTTTATGCTAGTGCCAAAGAGCATATGTGTTTTCCTTGACTGATAGACCGTTTGTTATTTTCAGTACAAACTCAGGTTTTCTTAAAGTTATCCCTATATATTTTTGTAGGGAGACACTAGTCTTAATTAAATATCTATATGTCTAACTATACATATGTAATTTGTGATGGAGATTAACAAGGAAACAGGAGTGATAGAAGTGATGAGGAGGGGAAAGAGAACTGGGCCTAAAAAAGAATCCTTTGGGGGGGTTCAATGAAGCCTACATGATCATTTTTGACCATGTGTACATTGTGGTGCGATGTGTACACAGCTGCAAAAAGTTTTAGTTTCAGTCAACTCCACGTAGCAGCTCACACTTATGCACAAACATGGAAAATTTTGTGGCTTGCAAATTACAGCATAAGTAGCTGAATGTTATGCTAATGAAGAAAACCAGCACTATAGAGCAGTTCAACAACCTCTAAAGCAACCGTGTAGACTCCATGTTCATGTTGGCTGTGTATTCCAAAACATTCTGAATCCAGCCATGGAAAGAAGTCTACATGGAAACAATAGCAAGTAAAAGCTCCTACATTTGTACAGAACTGACCTTAACATGTAACCTCACACATATTATTACCTAATTACACATTGTGGATGCTAGAAAATCAGTGTAACAAATATAAAAATACCTTTTTAAGTACCATGATATAAATGCAGCTTCAACCCCTGCCCCCAAATGAAGAATATACTCATAAGTAATGCAGGCTGCTAAAATGTTTAAATGTCATGAAAGAGTCTATTGTACTCTAACGTAAGCATACGCATTATGTAGCTGATGGATTACAGTTCCATTTTATTAAAACATGTATTCCTCAGTACAAATATATAGGCAAATGAATGCCCTCCCTTGTGTTTCCAACACTGGGCTCTCATGCAGTTTCAGTGCTTACAAGGTTACTAACCATGTATATTCCAGGCTGTCACGATGAAGATGCAAATAAGGTCAAAACTCATTAGAATTGTTGCATCTTAAAAAAGAGTAACTGTGTAGGGATGTTCACTTTGTGTAGGCACTTCTATGGTGTATGTGTAAAATGCATGGCAACAGTGAATGATGACATCAGGGGAAGTGTTAGGTTACACCTGCAGAGGTGAACATGTAGGGTTGTGAAGGGTAAAAGTGCATATAAGCAGTGCACACTCTCCAAGTTCTGTGTCATCCTAATTATTTGGTTGTTAAAATGTGTGGCATGTGTCCATTTTAATTATTTTTTCATTGCCATTGTTTCTTTGATACAGTGTTTATGCAACCACGACAAACAGAGGAATGAATGGCAGGTTTCTCAGTGTTGCTATTTAATTATTCCTGTGGCAGCACATGTATGTGTTAGGCTACAATATAGATGGTACTGAGTTCGACTACAGGGTGTGCAACCTTTCCTTAACTTTTTATGGTCCTTGTTGTGCAATATCATGAGACTGGAGGAAACAAATATCAATTTTGCCTATGCTTACCTTATTTATATGAAGGTGCGCAGAGGTGTGTGGAGGTGTGCATAGATCACTAATGAGCAAACATCAGGCATGTTTAACAGATGCTAATTATAGCATAAGCAGGTGAATGTTAATCAACAAATCCAACTCTGTGGAGCTATTCAACAATGTGTAAAGCATCCATATAGCCTCCATTCTGGTTTTTCCTCAATACTTCAATACCATTGGAGTACAGACGTAATAATTTTAGCTGAGATGATGCTAGGGGGTGCTGCAGGTATTCTACATCTATATGTGTTAGAAGCTGATGCCTATGCTGCTGGTGCTGCTGACAATAGGCTTTGGCCTAAGCCGAGAAGGAAAACAGTGTTCAGGCCTAGAGTAACTTTCCAGGTGTTACATGATCTGGAGATTGTAGAGCACTACAGAGTGGACAGGGACACATTACAAGGACTGTGTGAGCTCTGCCACCCTGAACTCTGAGCCAGAATCAACAGAAGGGATCCCAGCCCAATGGAAACTAAGGTATATGTAGCCCTAAGAATATGGGTGTGTCACAGGGATCAGCCTCCAGGATCCTCCACCGATTTCTGGATGCTATGCTCGTACATGCTAATGAGCGTATATTTTCCCCTATAGTTCTGAAGAGAGGGCCAGCAATATGGAACTGTTTTACCATGTTGCACGCTACCCTGAAGTACTGGGTGTCATACATTATACTCCTGCACACATTAAAGCACCACCTGGTGAGCAGCATAGAATCTACTTTAACCACAAGGGATACCACTCCATCAACTGTCAAGTTGTGTGTAATACCCAGGGAATTATCTTGAATGTGTCCGCAGGTAACTCTGGCAGTTATCATGATTCCAATATCTGGCACACATCACAGCCAGACCAGATGTTTCCTGGGGGAACATTCCACAGGGCCATTTAGTGGGGGATGCTGGATATGCCTTGGAACCGAGGATGATGGCACCCATCAGAAGTGCACCCACACCCCCCGAAGAATGCCATAATGAGGCACAAACTCAAACTAGAAACATAACAAAGTATATGTTTGGGCTTCTGAAGTCACTGTTCCATTGCTTAGGTATATCTAGTGGAGCCTTGCAGTATAATCCATGCACATGTACACAACTATTTACAGTATGTGCTATGTTCCACAATCTGATCCTCTGGAAACAGTTGCAACAGGATCAGCAAAGGAAAAGGATGCACATCCCCTAACCAATGCCTAGGTCAACACAGCCACAGTGAGAGGAGGACTCAAAGGAAGAATCCTCAGCATCTGTCCATGAAGGCAGACATAGGCATGCACTGTATGCCCTTGCTTTGGCTAAGAAACAATGCATAGAACATTCACTGACTACCTAGGGACCTAATACCTTTTCCTACTCACATACATATAATAAAATTGTTGCCAGGCAACTCACACAACCTTTACCTTTCCATGTACTGTCTGTGTACTGCTTGCATCAGACAGGGTCAGCCCTGAACTAAAAGTGTGCCAACTGTTGCATTTGAAAAGCAAGTCCTTAACCTAGAGTGTATTCTTTACTAATTTTATGGCATATCCATGTATTTCCTAACTTGGTACAGTAAGCAAGTAAATAGTGATGGATTTGTACAGAAAGTACCTTAACGTTAGTAATTAGTAGGCCTCAGGCATGAAAGATTCACACAGTCATATCTCTGAAGAATATTAATGTTCCCTGCATGGCCTCAGTTTAGGACCATACCTTTGTATTGGTAAATCATTAAAGCAGGATGTTAGAAAGTGATGCTACACACTACAGTTTTAGATTTCAGACTTGTTTGCGTCATACCAGTAAAGTAACTGAGCTTTGTCTCCACCCCCCAGAAAAGAGGAGTGTACCTGCCATAACAGTAACTCATTTATGCTATCCCCAAAAGAACAGTATATGTGTGTTGTGCCATCCAACATGGACTTCATTTGTTGGAAACTGCATATCAAATTATTTCCAGTTAATATCCTCTCACATGTTAAGACCAATGATATAGAATGGCTTACACACTGCATGTGTTATATAACTGATGAATGACCAAGAAACACAAAAAGTAAGACAAAGCTTTACGTTTGTAAGTGTAATTATGGCATGTTGTGTGATCACTAACTGCTCTATGTCCGCATATAGTAAAGAGAATTAAATGCACAAATCACAGCTGTTGGTTTGATTGCAGTCCACATTCTGAAACAGTTGCTGTTTGTGTGAAGAATTACTTCACTTTGTTGCTGAAAAAGTGTTTGTATGGCAAAGAGGTCTAAGGCATCCCTTCTGTTTTCTGAAATTGTATTGGTATGAGGGTTTAAATCCTGACATATGTAAACATTTGTGATGTGTAGTATCAAATTTTACTGTGCTTTTACAGATTTTGTTTATGTGGTATGTGTCCCTTAGTTTTATTATTTTTTCCTCTGTGTCTTCTTTGAATTTGACATTTTCACTATATGCCACATTCCAAAAAAGCACCACATTGTGAAAACAGGGAAAAGCAAATTGCCTAGAAAGCAGATGCCCAAAAATAGAAAAAAGATACATTCAAGATACATTCAATTAATGCTCTTAGCCATCACAAAAAGCTGACCTGGTGTACAGATGGGACTAGGGTATAGTAGAACATATATATCACATAACAGTAACTGTGAAATATTAGCAATGCAGCCCGTGTTTGTGTAGTGCTTCCCTACATGCAAACAGGCCTATCTTGCATGTGTATACACTTTGTTCACCATCGCACAAATCCAGTGTGCATTGTGCTATAGAATTGTATATATGATATTTTATTATTGGTGTTTATTGTCCAGTTCCTTTGTATGACATAAAATTACATGTGGAAACATTGCAAACCAAGGGCACAATATAATTGTATGTCATATATTTACAATGCATTCTTTTGACCCCCCCAAACTACCTCAAACAAGCACTACAGTCCTGGGGTCTCATTACGTTTTCTACACATATAACAACCACAGTACAAAGTGTCATATATAATGTTGTGTGCTGACTCATGGACAGGGCCACTTGGTGGTGCTCACAGCCTTACTCTGCAAAACTCAAACAGCCAAGTATGCTCATTAAGGGTACTTCTGTTGTTACACAGCTAGGCTTCTAAACAGCCCACCACTATTAGTCTACTAGTCTCAGATGACACTATGAAGCAATGTTCCTGTGCAAGTCTCCCAACTTCTTGTCTCTCACATGGCCTGCCAATGTCACCTACTATAAGTGCACCTGTAGTCCTGTCAAAATTAGACTTGTGCAGTGGTGCGTGCACTAAGTACTGTAGTCTGTGTATTTAGATAGGTAGGGGTTCAAGTCTCACTGTAGTCAATTGGGTGTGTGCTAGACAAAAAAACAAAAGTGTGTATCTGACAGCTACTACTCCAATGGCCTGCTTTTCCAGTTTTTTGAGACTGGCACAAGCCTACACATCCATTTCATGCAGGCTTCCAACCTTTTGTCTCCCACATGGCCACAGCATGTCATTTACTATAAGTTAACCTGCACTTCCATCAAGATCAGACTTGTGCCGTGGCATATGCATTAAGGACTGTCTTCTGTAGTCTGTGTTCTTAGATAGGCATGGGGTTCTATTCTCACTGATGTCAACTGTGTGTGTGTGTGTTTGTGTGTGTGAATGTGTGTGTGTGTGTGTGTGTGTGTGTGTGTGTGTGTGTGTGTGTGTGTGTGTGTGTGTGTGTCTAGATAGAACAGCAGAAGTGTGTATCCCACAGTTAATGTCAATGGTATGGCTTATCAGTTTTTTTGAGACTTGTACAAGTCTACACATCCATTTTATGCAGGCCTCCCAACATCTTGTCTCCAACATGGCCTGCCAATGTCATCTACTGTAAGTTTACCTGCACTCCTGTCAAAGTCAGACTTGTGCCATGGCAGATGCATTAAGTTCTGAGTTCTGTAGTCTGTGGACGTAGATATGTAGGTGTCCTATTCTCACTACAGTCAAATGGATGGGGATGTCAGTGTGTGTGTGTGTGTGTGTGTGTGTGTGTGTGTGTGTGTGTGTGTGTGTGTGTGTGTGTGTGTGTGTGTCTGTGTGTGTGTGTGTGCACGTGTGTGTGAACTGTCTCTGGACTTTACATTGAGCCTTACAGCAGCCTGTGGAACACTGTTATTCTTGTCCTGACAGACACAGGTCTGTCATTACTAGGTTACACAGTAAGCAAAAAAGCTGCTGTCTATAAATACTTGTCTTTTATGCCATGCCATTTCTGTCAGCAATTGCTTCCTCACCTTGCCAACTTATCTGCCAGGCATACCTACATCTCTTTCCCAACATTCCAATCTATCTTTAAAAAAGGGCACAAATTGAATCATCCCATAAATAGGTCTCCATGTCACAGACATGTCTATTTGACACACTTTCTCCCGTCCAGTTAGCAATACAACATAATTACATTCTTGTCATCTCTCTCTCTCTGGAGGTGACAGTCCAAATTCAGCTAATCTTCTGTACATATGATTAGTCTTTTAGGGCACATTCTCAGTATACATCATATATTCACAATGCAAACATATGTTGTCCACCCCCCAGGCAATACAACCCTGGCGGCTCAGTATTTTTTTGCACACATATATCAACCACACTACAAAATGTAATATATAATGTTGTGTGTTCTATCATGAACAGGAGCAATCAGTGGTGCTGTAAACCTTGCTCTGCTAGAATCAAACATCCAACTAGGTTTAATATGGGTACTTGTATTTTTACACAGCTAGGCTTCTACACACCAAGGACACACTCTACAGTTAGGCTACTGGCCTCATATGAACCTATGAATCTATGTGCCTTTGCAGGCTTCACATCCTGTTATTCTCCACATGGCCTGCTGATGTTATCTACCATAAGTTTACCTGCAGCCATATAAAAGTCAGACATGTGCCATGGTGCTTGCGTAAAATACTGAGTTCTATAGTCTGTATACTTAGATAGGTAGGGGATCTGTTCTCATTGCAATCAACTGGGCGTGTGTGTGAGTGTCTCTACTCAGCAGAGTAGATGTGCTATCCCACAGTTACTTTTCCAATGGCATGACTTGCTAGTCTTTTCATATTTGCAGAAGCCTACGCATCCATTTCATGTAGACCTTCAACCTGTTGTCTTCCACATGGCCTGCTGATGTCATCCACTATAAGGTGCCCTTCAAACATATAAAAGTCAGACTTGTGCTCTGGAAATTGCATATAGTACTGTGTTCTGTAGTCTGTGTACTTAGATAGGTAGAGGTTCTATTCTCACTGCCATCAACTGTGTGTGACAGATATTACTTGACATTACAGAGATCCTTTTACACCAGCATGCGGGACACTGTTATCACCATATTCTCAACAGACAATGCTGATGTAATCAGATATATCAGATTATTACATAAACAACCATCCCACAAGGCCAGGATCAGACACTGGCTTGGAGACAGGCAGATGTCACCTAAGGTTCATAGGAGGTTACTAGGGAAAAGACTGGTGACAGGTATGCTTTGGGGTATGTCTGTTGGGGACAGGGGGGTGCGGTTTACCCAAAACTGTATTGTAGCAGGTTGCTGAGGGTCAGTATGAGTGGTACCATCCCTTACTAGTTTGGCACAAAGCTAGGCATTTTTGTATTTCTGATGCAGCTAAAGGATGTCTCCTGATTATTTTCAGCTAGGGATGCTACTTTAGGTTTATACATGGCTTTAGAGGACCTTTCAAGATAGCTAATTTCCTTGTTCAAGCTGTGGAGGGTGTCCTTCCTCTGCTGAGTCTGTTCCAGATTTTTCTTAAACATTACTTTCATCCACTTGTTGTATAACTTATGTATGCTTGATGCCCACCAGGGCTGTTTTGTTTTCTCTAAGGAACTTGTTTAGATCCGTTCATGTTCAACTGACTCTGTACATTTGTACAGGTGTTTATACAGATTGTTTGTTTACAACTCTGTATAACAGTCATTGTTAACAATGGTAGCATTGGGTTTGCATATCTTTATGGCATCAGTTAGGAGCCTATAGTTTGCTTTGGAGAAATGTTTCATCCTTTCTGATATTCAGGGGTGCCAGGTGTGATTGTGAAAGTGAACAAGATTAAATTGTACTCTGACATGGCAAGAGGAGACAACAGAAAGGGGTTAGTGCATAGAACCACTATGTTGATGAGTACTAAGTCTAAGACATTCAAGCCCCTTGTGGGGGTGCAGATGATCTGTTACAATCACATGTAATACCAAAGTCCAGGAACCTTAGGGTGAGTGTGTTTGTGAACATCTTTGCCTCCAAATTGACAGAAAGAGAGTTGAAATCACACATGAATAAGGTGTTTGGCTGCACAGTGAGTGATTCAATTAGGTCCAAGTAGGCAGAGTGGTACTTGTGGCTCATAGGTTCATAGGTAGGTACTAGGCTATCTGCCCGAAGGCATTTATAAACCTAGTCAGAATGTGTTGCCTTTCACCATGCTTTTCATGGTGGGGGACCTGTAGCTAACAATGTTATGGAAGGGGTTTTTACATACAGTTAGCTGGACTTGGAGTAGCACTATGGAGTTGTACTCTTTGACCAGTCTTGCATTGTATTTGTCTTTAATGAAGATATACACCTCTGCTCTTGGTTCTTTCATGCTTGTTTTAATGTGTGAACATGTGCAAGACATTGTTCCCTTGCATGGCCAGGGTGCTCTCTGCTGCCTTGAACCATGTCTGTGTGACTGCACAGACTTGGGCATCTTCCAAGGTAAGCAGTTCTTCTAGTGAGTGCAGTTTCTGATTTACAATCCTTGCATTCAGCAGCATAACCTTCATTTGTTTGCAGTAGATTCTATTATGTTGGGACTTCAGTTGTTCTGATATTGCTTAAAAAGGCCACTATGGGGTTGGCAAGCACCTTCATATAGTACAGTGAGGTGCGCCTCGTCTCCAGTCATTCACTGCAACATGGACTATGACAGAGTCATAACAGTACTTGCTGTTGAGAGACTTGAGTGCGTGAGTGATCCGATGGACCCTGGCACCTAATATGCAGCTGACTGTGACCTTGTCTTTGTCCAGCCTGGTGAGGGGGATCTCTGTGTCTCATTATGGAGTCACTTATGAGAAAATCATTTGGTTTTTAGGTGTTTTACCTGAGGGGCTTATTGGCTGAGATACTGGTGTGTGTATTATTATGTGCAGTGGATTCTGTTGGGTCTTTACCATGTGCAGTAGGTTTGTGATTGGGAGGTCTCTGATCTTTAGCTAGGAGCTTGTTATGTGCAAGAGGTGAATTGTGTGTGCCACCAACATGTTTGATATCTGGTTTGTTATGTGAGAGAATTGATTCTAAATTCATAATAGATACAGCTATTACAGATCGTATTAGTTTGCTTTAGCAGTAACTGGTTGTCAGTATGCATGAGGCAATTGCTCTGTTGCCTTAGGATGCCCATGTAAATCAGGCTGCCTGAAGAAATGGTGGGAAACTGTCCATCCATTATGGAAGGTATATACTGTAGTAACTAGTGGGAATGGGCTAGATGGAACAGGTTTTGGTGTAAGACTGACAAAATGTGTCTATTCTATGGAAGGCTAGGGTTATAAACATGTGTCAGTGTTCCACAATGCACAACTGAGTTACTTCCAGGGCAGCAGTGCAAGCTCTGAGCAGATACAGTAAACTGAGTGCAAACCTCCAAAGCACAACGCTGGAATACAAGCAAAGGTAAACTATTGTAAAAAAGTAAAGAAAGGGAAAGGCCAATGGTGAGCCTTATTCCAGCAATCCCAACTCAGATGGGTTCTTGGCTTCACAGTTCTGCCACAAGGGTGCAGGGGTAGGGGCCTTCTTAATGTAAGAGGGCTGTTTTTATTGTTCCAATGATACCAAACACTGTAGATCAGCAAGCCTGAATCGAGCCTATGCTATAAAACAAAGAGGTACTAAAAATCCAAATGGCAGAAAATCGCAATCACAACAGAAGAACAAACAGTTTAAATAAAGCAGCAATTCAACAGAAAACTCTAAGCAACAGTGTAGACAACAAACCTTCCTAGTGTGAAATAAGTGGTCTGAAACTGAAGTGCTTAAACCAGAACTAAGACATTTCAGAATAACAGACACAATAAGCCTTCAACCAGGAATTCCCAGCTTAGAATGGTGTAAGCTATCCTCCTCTCCTCAAGAGTCTATACCACAAAACCTTCCTAATGTAAAATAGCTGGCTTGGAGGCCAAGTACTTAAACCATAGCAAAGAGACTTAGAACAACAGCCACAATAAGCATTCAGCTAGCAAGTCACAGCTCAGAAGGGCAGAGGGTACCCTCTCCTCCCACCAGAGTGTAGACTACAAACCTTCTTAATATAAGACAACTTGCCTGAAGCCCAAGTGCTTAAACCAAAAGTAATAGGCTTAGAATAACAGTTACAATGTAATTGGATACCAGACAGATGACAGTGACATGTCTTTTAATCTACCCACATACACCATATAATGGTTAGAAGGCCTTGCATTATCTTGATGAGGAAGCCTTGTGCCTTTTGTCCAGCTGCTGAATGTGTCTGGCAAGGTTCATGCAAAAGAATGTAATATACTGCATTACTGTTCTGAGGATTGTGACTACAGTGCTGTCATACAGTCCTGAGATCTGAATGTGATGGTGTGTCTTATGATGTGTACCATATGTATCCACTGGAAAACATTAAAGAGAAAAGTTACAAAGTAATGTCACACATTGCAGTTCCTGACTTCACAACCCTTACAAGACAATACACTAGAAAGTGCTGTCATGATGATGCTATCCACTGCATCATTTGGTAAGGCAAATATAACTGACAGGTACAATTATCAGTTCAACAACATAAATGCAGATATACTAAGCACTGCTGTAGCTCTGTACCCTGTGCATCAGACACAAAGCTTTTGTATCCCTCAATCAAAATGAAAGAAAACAGAAATATGGCACAGTTATCATCACTTACACAGGGTGCTGGGAAGGGGCAGGAGGCCTAGGCTGACACCAAAGGTCAGTGAGTGTGTGTGAGGGAGAAAGGGAAGCAGGCAGGTTGTGTATGTGTCTGTAGGGGTCCTCCATGTGAAAGTGGTGTGTGAGAGTCTGCATGAACACAGCTAAGCTCAGTGATAGCTATACATCTTGGTATGTTGGACAGGTGTGAACCATGCATGGTAGAGATAGCAGTTCATCCTTGTCATCCCCAACTACAAGAACTGGCTCTGCCAGGAGTTGCACTAGCACCTCCATGCCCAAGGTCAGATGGAGTGCTGCTATCTTCACAGAAATGCCAAGACCATGACCCCATGGCCTGCCATGTCTTGGTATGGACAGCACACTCACCAATGGACCAGTGGAAGTACTGCCACTATGGGAGTGTGATGAGTAATGGCCACATTGGCTATCAGCAGATGTTGTGGCTGACCTATGCCCACGAGAATGCCATTCCCCTCCCAGCAGACATTCCATCACAGACACTGCTCATTCCATGGTAGTCACCCCTCAGTTCATCAAAGACACCCCTTGTTCCAATGTATTATTTATCCTTTCCAGGGGAATCAGTAACATGATGGTGGCAGTCACACATGTCAGATTGTGCCACATCCACAACTCTGAACATTTGTTTGGAGCACCTTTCTGAACATGTCTATACCTCCATGATGGCCCTAAACATACATTGTGTGATATGGGAAGAGACACCTTCAGCAGGTGGAGGAGGGACAGCAGGCCTCCTCCAAGCACCCCTGTCAACTCTCCTACATTGCATGATGCTAGCACTTTGATTATTGTCAGACTCAACAGGCACTGAAGTCACAATAGCTACACTTCCCTGCTCAATGTCATCTCCCTTTACCTGTCCTACATCTGTGGGCTCAGTGGACTGGGTAGTTGCATGCCTACTGGCTGTTTCCAGATAAAAAGAAGTGGGTGGCTGGATGTCAACCTCTTTGTCAGATTCAAGCTCTGCACCCCCCCAAGCATGTGTCAGTTTCACCACCATCATCTTCAGTGTCTGATGAGACACTGACATCAGATGGCACAGGGCCAACACTCCCACTATCATGATCACTTGTGATAAAAAGGGATAAACACAGGCATACACTAATACCTGCACTAGTATTGTGCAATATATGCTAAACAATGTACAGTGCTACCACTATTACAGACAGTACAGGAATACACACAGCATACTTAAAATGAAGCATTTTATTTCTAAAAAATGATCTGCACTACTGAAATAACTTGATTTGGCTTGCTATTTGCAAGATGTCTATGTTGCTGGATTCCTCAATGTCCTGAAATAAGTTAAGCAAGAGGTAAGGCCAACATCATCACATTTAACAGTATGACAGGGGGTACTACATGTACTCCTCTCAACCTGCATGATGTGTTATTTCAACAGGAATGTGGCTGACAACTCCAAACTGAGCTTATTACTGTACTAATATTCAACCCCCCCCCCCAAAAAAAACCCTGTGACACAGAAGTAAATTTTATTTCAATTGTTTTACTATACAATAGTATTGAACTGGTCATATAACATAGCCTACTTGGAAGCTCTTCCTGGAACTGCAAAGTAGGGGCACTGACATCAATCAGATATTGTGGGCTGCTCTAATGTGAGTTGCCCTGTTGCAGAAGATTCACCTGGAATTCCTAATTAGGCATGAGAGGTGGTTCTGCAGCAAGTCCACACCCAGTTACCTTCTGGTCTCAGTCAATAGCAGCTGCATGTCTCCATACAGATGTGAGCATGTCAGTGGCCCTTTGGCTAGACACTGCATTTATGTTAGCAGTGATCTGCTGCCATAGCCTTAGCTTCTTTGGCATATTGGGATGACCCTTTCCAAAAAGAAAAGCACCATGTTGACATAGAGCATCCACTATGATTGTGTTCTCTGCCTCATTGAAGGGGGGCGGTGTATATGCCTCAATTACATTTTTGGTCCTAAAACAAAAGAGAATGATAATGCACATAACTATCACACAACTGCAAAGTAACTGTTACCAAATAAAACAGTTAAGGTAGGCAGCCAGTAGAATTCACTGGAAAAACATAATACATACAACATATGTGAAATACTAACAACAGACATGATGCAAAACAAGGAGAGTATCAGCTCCCCCCAAAAAGAATGGTCCATTCTAGTTTGTGACATAACAATAATGTTTCCTCCTCCCTACCCAAAAAAGAACAGGCACATGAACCATTTTGCTAATAAGACACATTTGAAATGATAAACATGCATTCAAAGGACCTGTCTCTGAAACATTACATATGTGTCACACAACCTACTATTTTCATGTATTGTCAATCATTTGTACCTGTGGAATGACTTGACAAACACAGCCATGCCATCAGTACACTTCTAACTAATGCATACAGATACCACTGTAAAAGGGCTTGCTTCACATTATTCATTAATATAGTCCAGTGTATGTATTATGTAGGTAAAACATGACAGCATACCTGCTGGAGTTAAATACTCTCTGTAAAGATAGCTTTGGAAATATTTTGCTGTGCTGAACATGTAGCAAGTATACTCACCATCAACTTCGCTAGCTGCACATTTGCCTCTTTTATAATGGAGTAGATTGTTAATGAACTGTATCTGTCTAGGATGCATTTCAAAGATGCTAATTAAAGCATGAGCAGCTGAACTGCATGCTAATGAACCAAACTATTCAAGAAGTTATAAAGTAACCATTTAGACCCCATGCTGATTTTTCCTGTGTATTTCAAAGTAGTTGAGTACAGACATAGAAAGTCTACACGACAGAATGTTAGGAGCTGCTGCTGCTTAACTCCATTTGTATGTGCTGCAGGCTTCAGGCAATGCTACTGCTGCTGCCAATAGGCCTAGGCTGAGACAGAGAAGAGCTTTCAGACCACACTTAACTTATCACAACATACATGATATGGACATTGTAGAGTGCTACAGGTGGAGATTGACACAATACAGGAACCCTGCAACCTCTGCCAGCCTCAACGCAAAGCCACAGCCTTTACATCCTCATGTATTGTGTATTGTTTGCATCACACTCAGCCCTGAACTAACACTGTGGCAACTGCTGCATTTACAAAGTAAGTCCTAAACATGTACTGTATTGTGTGATAATATTATGACGTCTTTGTATTTCATCACTTGATACAGTAAGCAACTACAAGGTTTGAGGTTTATATAGAAATTAATGTCACTTATGACATCAGAGAGATATTTGACTTGTATGTGTCCATTAATAAGTAGTAGGCTTCAGGCCTCACTGATTCGCATTGATGTCCCCCCAAAGTAATGATGATCACTGCATTCCCTCAGTTTAGCACCATACATTTGAAATGGGAGATCATAACAGAGAGAAGTCTGAAAGTTATTAGACACATAGCAGTTTCTGGCTTCATCACCCTCACAATCTCTAACCAGCAGGATGCAAAATAAGGAGAGTAACAAGAGCAACATATCCTTGTTTATACCATAACTCAGCCTGGGTCCACCCCCCCCCTTGAAAGAACATTATACCCTTGCATATTCCATGACAGGAACCCACCTTTGCTACCCACCCCCAAAACAGCACTCTATGCTTGCTTGTGACATCAAACCTTCCACTAATTAGATAGCAACTGCATATCATAGTGTTCCCAGTGAATATCTTCACACATTTTAAGGTAAATATATAGACTGGCTTACACACTTCATGTTTCTGAATACTGGTCAGATAAATGATGAATGACTGAGAAACACAGAAAGGTAAGACACAGCTGTATATATGCAAGAAATTATCATAGCAGGTTGTGTGATCACTAAGTGCACTACATCCAAATATATTTCATAAAATGCATTTACAAATAACAGGTCATACCTTGATATCAGTGTACATCTAGTTGCACTTGGTTGTGTGAGGAATTATGTCATGTATTAGCTGCAAAGCTGTTTGTCGGGCAAAGATGGATAAGTCCCCACTCCTGTTTTGTGTTGGTGCATTGCATTGAGAGTTGGGCTCCAGACCTATGTAGTCATATCTCATGTGTACTAACAGTTTCTACTGTGTATGTCATAGATTAATTCTCCACATTTGAACTTATTCTACATGTTTTATATGTTTTTCTCTTTTTTTGTGGTGGGTGTCACTGTTTGTGTGATGCCCCGCTTAGCACAAACACCTTTGGCCATGCGCATCTAATTTGCGTGTAGAGTGGTAGTGCACAAACCAGATGAACGGGTCACCCAGCTAGCATATTGGACCCAAACAGCTAGAAACATACATAGAACACATTCAGTTAATACTATTGGCCAGCATGCTAGCACATTTACCAGCAGTGCACATTCTCATGCAATGTGTTTTTGTGATGATAAGCACTGCAGAACACTTTCAAATGTTGCAAATCCAGAAAGTGTGCACTCCAAGTAAGTGTAATACCTGCAAATGGCAGGAAAACATCATTCTACATAAGTCCTGATCTGTGATAGGCAATGGCAGGCATTCCTGGATAGTTTTTGAAATTCTGTGCTCAAAGATGGGGTGTCCAGGAGTCGCAAGTGTTTATTGGACTCCTAATGAATGAACATGGGCCCAGGCTTTGCAGATGGACTATCATGGCTCAGATTATGTCAGAGGCATGGAAAGGAATAATATTATAAGGCAGAGGCATGAAATAGTCTGGCCAGTGCTACCAGTATCCCCCCACATTGGTGAACAATGTACGAATCACTACAGAGACCTCAGGATGTGGAAGAGGGATACGCTCAACCACTGGATAAAATAATGTAGGACTGGGGCACTCCACAGATGTGTAAGTACTACTTACAGAGACTTGTCAGAGTTAAAAGCTGGATTTTATCAGGACTGGTATACTTAGTAATATTCTGTTCTGTTTTATTTGTTTTTCAGCCATCACAGACCAAGAATTGAGTGTGCAAACCCATGCTGCTAGACTGGCATGGATGCAAGATGCATGTGGTATGTATGCATCCCAACAGTGCTGTTATTCTACCTTTAAAAGTTACAGTGCATTTACTGGTTAGATATACAGCTGTATCAAATAGAGCATTCATTTCTTAACTGTAATAGGGAAGTATGCATGCATTACTCTGGTGGGCAAAACAACAGTTCATTATTACAAAGTAGTCATAGGTTGTGCTTTCAAAATCAACACTTCCCAAACATACAATACTGTTAAGGTTACATTGATATTGCAATGTAACATCAGAGCTGTAAAGCAGTATCACCACTAGCTGGCTGTAAACTGTAATCAGTATATTTGGACCACACATATGTGCAATGTATTTACACATCAAGGATTTCTTACTTTAATATATAGTATATTATGCATCTGTTAGGAGCTGTGTATTCTTAACAGTAAACAAAGGTATTTGTTAGGAGTTGATACTCTTTAAAGCAATGGTAATGTAATAGAGTCAAATACTTGTGTTAATGCTTTGTATGTCACATATGAAGTTACTAATGTTCTCCCTTTTTCTCTCACTCCAATCCCATTCTCTCTCTTTTTTTGTTTACTTTTTTATTTTTTATTTTTCCCCACAGCACAGCAGTGTAGAACTGTCCCACAGGATCCACCTGCCCCACTCTACTTGGTACAGCACAGCTGCCCAGCACATCTGGTGCAGAACCTGGTAGTGCCTCCTCTGCCTCCCCTGCACTACCGGACCCCTCAGGTAGTTCTACCCAGAGAATAGGCCTGTGGCTGCCTCTGGGGGAATCACAATATTGTTTCATAAAACACTACAGGGGATCTTGCAATGTTGCTTCATACACATTTAATGAAGAAGATATGCTATTAGTGATATGGGGAGCAAGCACGGTGGAGTAGAAAGGGAAATCTTTCCTAAACTGTGTCACTTACTATTGAATGTATTAAGCTAGCTAACTGACTCTGTTTCAGCAAGTGTTAATGCATTGTTGTTGGAAGCAGAAGGTACTGTGTTTGAATATGAGTGGAAGTAATAATTTTACAAGCATATTTGATACTTTAAATATATCGACTTATACTGCTGCTATTTACTGTTGCTTCACTTTGGTGCACACTGTGCACTATAGCACAATAATTCTTTAAAGAAAAGAAATGGGCAAGGCAGGAAAGTGGTGAAATGGGCAGCAAGCAGGAGGATACACAAAGTTAAAGCAAGGCAGGAAGGTGCAGGAAGGATGTAGGAAAGAATCATAGATATCCATTTCTTTTACTATAAAACATGAACATATATGCACAAATTTTGATGAATTTGGACTGTCACCTCCAGAGAGAGAGAGAGAGAGAGAGAGATAGAGAGAGATAGAAATGACCACAACATAATCTCTTGTATAGAGAATTGTACAGAATCATGTGTGTCATGTAGATACATGTGCAAAATGGAGAGCTATGTATGAGATGATTTTTTGTTAGTGGGACAGGTGTCCATATTTTTTTTGATAGAGAGAGGAATCTTGGGGAAGGCTGTAGGAATGTCTGGGTGAGGTAAGTTGGGCAGGTGAGGAAGCACTTGCAGACAGACAAGACAAACAAGACAAGAGACAGGGATGGTGAAGGACACATGAGGTGGATGAATACCATGGATGGAGAGAGGGTGGGAAATCCTGGTCCCATGCACATCAAGGTGGTTGACAGTGAGAATATAGTCCTCGCCCAGTGATTGCCATTACAGTCTGTCACCTCACTGTGCTGCTGGCTGTAGTGCCTAATGTCTGCACCTCCTATGGGTGCTGTGTATGAGGATGGAGAGCAGGCACTCCATCCGGTGTAGGCATGCGCCAACAGTGTGGCACACAATCCTATGCACCATTCCTGGCAATTCATCAAGGATGATAAACTCACCACCTCCACCACTGCTCCTGGAGGGAGCCATATGTCTGTCCTCTGGGGCAGGAATACCTGAGGGGCTGCATAGTACAGAGGCAACAGAGGAGGTGCTACCAGGTTCTGCACCAGATGTGCTGGGCAGTGGTGCTGTAGCCAGTGTAGTGGGGACAGGCAGATCCTGTAGGACAGTCCTACCCCACTGTATTGTGGGAAAAAAATAAACAAAAAAGAGCAAAAAAGGTTGGGGTGAGAGAAAAAAGGGTAAATATTAGTAACTTCACATTTCACATACAAAGCATTAATACAGTTATTTGACTTTATTCTGTTACCTTTACTCTTAACACTACAAACTCCTAACAAGTTTCTTCCTTGCTTTTAAGACTACCCATTTTATAACACAGGCACATTATAGTACAGACTGTAGCCGGCAATCCTTGATGTGTGCATATATTAGACATATGCATGTTTCAATTATACTGATTACAGATTACAGAAGGTCACTTGTGCCACTTGTAAACAGGTATGAAGTTGCATTCCAATAATGATAAAAGCCTAACAGCATTGTGTATTTGGGAAGTGGGGTTTTTGAACCCATAACAGATGACTACACTAAAATACTGTGCTGTTCTTTTGTCCTACAAACTACTGCAATCATACTTTCCTTTTACAGTTTAGAGAAGCATGCTCACTGTTATTTGAGAACATGGCACCACTGCTTTGTGCTATAGACTAAGGCATGCATAGTTTCTTTTACACTTGGGATATGCATGCTCAATTTGATACATGTGTATTAAATAGCAACTAAGCAGTCCTTAAGTTTTAATGCTAAAAATTATTATACAAATTATTATTATTATTAAAATACTATTTAGACAGTACTGTTTTGATGCATACATAACACATGCTTCTTGCATCCTTACTAGATGTGCAACATGGTAATTAACATTCCAGGCTCACTCTTCAGCAGCTGTGGAAAAAACATAACAAAACATCATTATATACCAGTCTTGACTGTATTCAGCTTTTAACTCTTACAATTATTCACTGAAATTGATACTTATACACCTATAGGGTGTCCCTTGCCCAAAATTCCCTGATCCAAAGGTTGAAGGTATCATGCTTCCTCCTCTGGAGGTCATCAAAATGACATTGCATTGCTCATCAGTGCAAGGGATACCTGTAGCACTGAGTAAGGCCCTGGAAACACTATTCCAGGCTTCAGATTTATATTCTAAGCCTGAAGAGTCCCGTTGCAGCAACCAGGGCCCATGCTCCTTAACTAGGAGTCCACCAAAGATTTTCGACTCCTGGAAACCCCAACTCTGTGCCTGAAACTGCACCTCCTACCCAGCAACTCCTGACATGCCTGCCATAGTTCAAGCTCAATGTATAATGAGCATTTCCCACCAATTGCATTGTATATGCTGCTTTTTCCTGCCTATTACATATCTCATGCTTATTGAGAGTGTACATTGTGGTTTTGCAACATTTGAAAATGTTGCACATCACTTACCATCACGCTAACATGGTAGGCGAGAATGCACAGCTGCGGGCACTGTGTTTGAGTGATGTTAAGCAATGCACAACAGTGGAGAGCAATGCAATTTTTACATTATTAGGTATACAAGCATTTGTGTTAATGTGCTAGTCAAAGGTACCATATATATGTTTTTCCTACACTTACAGCTATTACCACAAGAAGGTTGAGAAAGAGTTGTGTATGTTGCACTTCATTCCTATAATCTGCAATCTCACAACAGTGAAACAAAATTTCTGTATCAAAACCCTGCACCATCTGCACTCCAGGCCTACACTTAATACATGCTACCACTGGATTAGTGAGATGATAGCTGCTATCTTAGTAGTTATTGTAAGATACCTTGTTTGCCCAATGCACAATATTATCAACTGAATGGATCCTGTTTATATGTGTGGCTGTCTGGGTCCTGTCTACAACCTGGGAGGTCCATCCCCCCCAATTTGCGATCTGCTGTGCTTCATGCAAACCAGATGAGCACAGCAAAATATGTTTGTGCCAAGTGGTGCATCATGCAAACACTGGCCAAAAGGAAAAAAAAAAAGAAAAAAGAAAGAAGAAATTAAAACACAAAAGGGGACTGTCCACAGTTTTGCAGAATGTTCAGATATGTGTATCATATTTTTGGCCTGTTGCTTGAAAAATGTGTGGTTTATTGTCAGTCACCGAAGACTGAAATCAATATGACATACATTGATGACATATTTTTGTTCCATACTTCATATCCTTCAGTAAATGCATGTTTCCCTTTGTCCCCCCCATTAGTTTAGTGTTTGACCACATTACTAGCACTAAAAGGTTGTGTAGAAAAATCCACATTCAGTATGCAGGTTTCACAGCCAGCATCACCAGGACAAGCCATTAAACTTTGTTTACATGTGTAACACATCATTAATATTTATGGTGTGAGGCTGCGTGATGCTGCGAGATGAGCAGTATCGCATATGAGAAAACACTCCATGTAGGCCCTGAGAGGAACCTACATGGAGTTTATTGAATCCTGTAGCTTCTGTAAACTTTAATCAAATTTACCTACATCAGAAAGCATTTTCAAACATGAATGTTCTCAGTCAGGTAATTATTTTACCCTGTTCGCTAGGGTTTGCCCTCAATGACACTCCTTCCTTTTCCCAATAGACTGATTTGATCCTTTCCTACGGTGGGTTAGTTAAGATCCCTATGGCCCATTCATTTCAAGGTTGGAGGGTCTTATCGGGCTTCCTTAGTAACAATTAGGAGCAATGTCTTGATAATCCCAGACTATTCAAGCAGACTATTAAATCATCACATATAAAAGTATTTCCCAAAATGACAACAAAAACACATCCATATTGAATAACTTAAAATGAGCGTATGAATCACATTTATTACCTACCCATGCTGTACAACATGGCATTAAATAGAGATCTCCCCACCCTATCAGTCACCCTGTATCAGAACCTACACTATCCACACTTTCTATTTAAAACGGTCATGAGAAAAATCAATTGAAAACCTGCTAGGCAATTTACTTTACAGCTACAATCCACACTTTCACTATCTGCATCCTAGGTTGCTGGTTGCTGGGAGTGCTTAGAAGCCAGATGTTCATTTGCAATCAATATATTAGTACCAAAATGTGAATATGCTTTTGGCTATTATAGCACTCCATTCTTAACATAATACAGCAATGATACAAACTACAGAGAATAAGGTACTAAGCATTCTACATCTGGACCATAAATCAGAATTGCTGAATTGCCTTGTAAAAAACTAAGCAGACGCTGATGGGGCAGGATCGTAACTCTCAACTGTCCAGATTTTTAGCTCATATATTTCTCTTAAAAATTGTGGTTTTCTGGCAAAACACTTGGATGATCAGATGGCTGAAGTCACTAAATAATGACATACATTTGAGTTTCAGACTTCAAATCCTTCAGAAATGTATGTTAAAACAAACCCTGTTACTGTAGCAACTTTCTAAGTTTATAAGAGCAATATTTAAAATATGCACCTATTTTTGGGCCTTTGTCACCCCATTTTATCGGGCTTTGTCCAGACTTCTTGCACCAGTAGTTAGAGAGGTATGGGCTGGGCTAATTTCTTATTCAGTACCTCATCTTTTGAAGTAATTAATGACAAGTGCGCTCCTCCAAATAGAAATAAGCTCTTTATTAGAAATTCTACTTGCATTCTGAGAAGGCAGGAGAGCTTCCAGCTGCAAAGACCTCCATTTACCATAGCTGCCTCAGAGAAAGCAAGTTGCTGGTAACAACTGAAATGCAAAAATGTGTAAAGTAGTGAGAGTCCTACAATATTTCACAAACTGCTAAAAATCTCACCATGTAGGTCAGTGCAAGTGCAGCTGTCCTGGGGATCCTGATTAAGCCACACCTGTACCCTTGTAGGACTAGTGGAGGCATTGACATTTGCTTGAAACTCAGGAACTCCTTCCCTGATGGCTGATGTAATTTAAAAAATATGTATTTTTTTATTAGAAGGTTTTATCATAATCATTTTTCATTTTGCTTTATTTGTTAGTGAATGTATCTCTTATTAGCGATTAATACTCTTGGGCTAATAACTATGTATGCATACTAGCATATGTGTGTGTGTGTGTGTGTGTGTGTGTGTGTGTGTGTGTGTGTGTGTGTGTGTTCATAGATATATGTGGATCACTATTACTTTGATGATGTGGTGTTTATTGCCACAGTCTGTGGGAATTAAGGTTAGCACTGCTTTGGATGAGTGGGATGTTTAATTGAGTGCATGAGATGTCAGAATGAGGAAGTTTGGTTGGGAATGGTATGTGTTTTATTTATGAGTTTAATGCCAAAGTTTCAGATTTCTGAAAGTTTTGGACTACTGTGCAAGTGTTTTCAGGTTATAGATAGCTAGGATAGGGGATAATGTAGTGTTGTGCATATGTGATTTGGTCTGGGGGTTATGAGTGGGAGGTAAGCATGTATGCAAATGTTTGCAGGTTAAAGTTAGAGTTAGGGCTAAGTAAGGGGATAGATCTGGTGTTGTGCATATGTATCAATGCTTGTGGTGTATGTCTGAAAGCCTTGTGTAGTGTTGGTGTCACTGAAAGGATATTTTTAAGGTATGGTGTAGGGTTAGGGTTAGATGTGGGAGCAAAGTTAGGATTATCACATACTAGTAAGATGGAGAAACATGTATATCACCTTACTAATGCATGCTAATACGTACACATATGCATCCATACATAAATTCTTACTTACATGCATTCGTAAATAATCTGTAGTTACAGTGTGAGCATGCAGAAGAAGCTCTTTTCTGTAGGGTGAAGACCCCCTGACTTCAATAAGCTATGCCACTGCATTTTAAGTATGTATCAACATACTCTGCCAAGTTCACTTTCAAAGTTTTCCAGACTAGCAAATAAAAAAGTGATTTTGGAATTGAGTGGATCTCTGCAATTTGTCTTTCGTTTGCATGGCTTGAAGAATCTGGAAAGTGTTTGCAGGAATCGGCGTAGTGTTAATGATCAGGGAAGCACGCTACCCCTAATGCAAATCATTTTTTAATCTGTCCTAATATGCAAACTGTGTGAATTTGCTAAAAAAGGATCAAATGAGGAATACGTCAGCTAAAACAAGAGGTCGCTCCATTTCTCAAGTCAGGCAGCAGAAGCTGAAACTTTACTAAAGTGCACAGATCCCCATGCAAAGCAGGTCATAAGGCAAATGTTTCATAGTGCTCTGCACATTAAATAGCTTGTTTATGTACGTGCATTGGCAGTATATTTTAGAGTCCTTTTTTAAGTCACCAGGATAACTTTTTATGGAAGCCAAGCCACAAATAAACAGAAAAGCTGGTGTCATATTCTACATGTTGCAACCCTGTAACTTCATCAAATGGAAGTCACTATCACTGCATCTAAATTCAGCACTCTTTAAGAGTTAAGGTTCAATGAATGTTATACTTACTGTACCTGTCTCCTTGGAAGAGGTTAACTGGTCAGTTATGCATCTCACTTTAGTACAGATGTATTAGGTAGTGCAGGACAGTATATACCTTATGCAAAACAGTCCTGAAGTGCATTAAATTTCTTAAACTTTTATGCAAAATATTTGATATTAAACTATAAATAAAAATAGCATATTATGACATTCCATACTTTCATCAGGGCAGTAATCTATCTTGTATTTTATGCACAAAAGAGTTTAATAATTTGATATAAGTATGTTTATTTTGGAAGGATTTGTTGTTTTAAATTCATTTTGCGCAAAAACAGCTTACAATGCCTCTTACTTGCTATTATACTTTGTAAACCATTGTTTTAAATATTTAATCAGGCGGGAGTTCAAAGAACTAGTTTCCAGTAATGAATAAAATGCGTGTAACATGCAGTCCAGGAGACATTTATTTTTCTTGCCTGAGTGTATCAGTACTATTGAAGTCTGCGGGAGGATGCACTTTACGTCTCAGTACTACATCCCTGCCTCTGTGCTACTGGATGCACAGGGGTGCAGGGCAGAATCGTGTAACGTCACCTTACCGAGGCTGAACACACAGAGAGCTTTATTGTGTTTTATATGTTTAAATCGACCACTCATTTTGGTTACAGCATATTTATTAATCATGCACTCTAATCCACGATTGGGCATCAGCTTGTACCAAAAGATAGTATAAGCAGCAGCTCTGAGCTGACAGGAGAAATGCTCATCTTCTCCTTCATTTGCAGCAAGTGCGTGTGGTGTCTGTGTTACTGCTTCCTGGCTCTGCGCACCTAAAATAAAATAAATGAACAACTTCCAACATATTTTCTAACAAACAGAAAGGACACATATGAAAGGCTTAGTCATATTTGTTTCTCCACCGGATTAGAAAGTTACAAAACTATGTAACGGTGATTAAGTATTAAATAGCCAACATATTACTAGCTACTGAACAGACAATGAACAGATAGATATTTTAGCATGGATAGGCTTAAAAAGGCCCTTGCACTAGTTAGCCTAGTAAACACCTAGGAACCTATGAACCTGTGGTGCATAGTGCTAGAGTGACAGTGACAAAATAAATATGTCCCATTGTACTTCTTACTTCTGTGTAATTGTTTGCTGTGTTAAAAATACAGAAATGAAAGCCTGCCTTTCAGTGATTTGTCTCCCCACCCTCAAATAATAGCTTTCCTTTCATAAAAATAACTGTAATGATAATGCTCTTTGAAACATTGTTGGCCCCTTCTGGTGAATTGTGGTATGACATACACCTGATCAGGCCTTCCTTCAACTTACTGAGCTGTCTGTGAATTTTACTAATGTTTCCTCCTTTTGCTCAATATGAAAAAGGCTTTATTTAGGTCAGTCTAAAAGTCAGGAAAGAAAATTATCAAAGAAGGAAAGAAATCTATTTTTGTTTCAAATTAGATAAGAAATAAATCAATTTTTTGATACAAATTAGACACCAATTTTTTTTTACCCTTTATTACTATTTTACACAAATTTAAACAAGGCACATAACCCTTTAACACACTGTGTCAGTGGGCTGCAGACCCTCTGAGCCTATCTCTGACCTCCTCATTCAGGACTTCATAGGCTAATACTAGGCTAACTGCTCTTGTGGGCCATTTTAAACCTAGCCAACTACCCCATGTGAGAATCAAACCCCACAGCTTGTGTCTTTAAGGTAAACACCTTAACTATTACGCCAAAATCCCACTGAAGTGTTAGTTACAGAAGTGCCTCTTTCTCTTTTAAAGAAGATTACGTTCTCTTACATTTAATTTCGTGAAACACATACTATTTTGAGCCATATAACCTTTACCACATACACAGAGTTAAATACAAATATTACAGTTGTTGCAGTTTAAAAGAGGACTGCACGCTGATGTGCCATGTTCATTTTCTTTATTTCTGTGCCATGTGACTGAAAATACTGCACATTCCATATCGGAAACAACCTGCTGATTCTGACCATACTCAGGTTGTCTAAGCGATGATTAAGTGAAAGACCCCTGAGCCAGTCTAATGAATCATGTAAGCATGAATTACTTTAAATTTGTTTTTGTGACTATCTGCAAGCTTGCTCCCTGCATGGAGTTCTTATGAAGAATGATTATATTAGGTAATGCAAACAGGTTTTCTTATACTACAGATGTTTTAGGAAAGCTTCATTGATGTTTATGTTGTTTTTTAACATGTGCTAAATGATTAAATCGCAATGTTTCTCAGTGGATTACTGAGATTGTCTGTAATTGTTCAGAGACGGACCCATATATCATGTGAACTGGGATACAAGAAGGATGTGTCGGGGTCTCCGTCCTATTCTCCATCTCTTATCTTATTCCACACCAAAGGAACCTACCCAAAGAGCTTGACAAGGAATATAGAATGTAAGGAAGGACCTTCAGTCCTTGATGAATTGTGTTCAGAGATAGAGAATGTTACATGCCATCTCTCACTGCTTTCTGTTATTCTGATGCATGCCATTCCTGGAAACAGCAAAGGTTACCTCTGCTATATTAGAGACATTCACATTAGCCTAAAAAAAAATAGTACTGTCAGTCACTCTCACAACATGCATCTATTCTATCAGGGTGCTGAAGTCACTGTAAATGACTTTCCATAATTCACACAGTGGGGAGACAACTAAGCAGCTCTCTTATATTGGAGAAACACTTTTTCCAAACCAGAAACATATAGATTTAGCACAGGATCTAGGACTCCAGCATCTTCAATGTAAAACTACTTTGGTAGCTCTTAACCAGAAATAGCCTAAGAATGGATACAAACCTATTAAATATACATACCGTTCCTATCATCATCTCAACCTTGTTTATGGTTGGGAAATTTGGGTGACTTGTTGATCTCATCTAAAGGTCATGGTGAAACAGAGTAAATGTTGCCTCCTGAAAATCCTCCCATTGAGAGGAAAGAACTTTGCACAAACATCAGTGTTCTTACTTAGACCAGCATCATCAGCATGTAGATAATAATCCTCAGTCATCATTATCATTATATTCCCCCATTCCCCATCGTTCTACATGGAGTCAGGGTGTCGCATCAGCTGACACCACCACCTCTCAGTTCAGTGACACTCTCCTACCTTCTTTGACTGCCATGCCTAACTGTGGCAGGATTTCTCTTACACAATCCTTACATCTATCTTTTGACTAGATAAATATCCTCAATTTCTCTTGCTTTCTTCTGGTCACGGATGATCTTCTTTTTTCCTCCTTATGGGACTAAACTACTGTAATCTGTTCTCCTTGACCTTTTCAACAATTGAGATATTTTGGCTTCTGCTCTGAGATCTTAATTTCTTTGTCTGTTGCATAGTGTGCATGCTTTCACTTCATCACCTCAAGCTACCTCAGGCTTTCTCACCTGCACTACCTTTACTGACCAGGTTTCTATGCCATAGAAGCATCGATTACTCCACTGCTTTGTATTCTTTTCAGATTCTTTGTCATTCTTCAATGTTACACTACCCCTGACACTTTCTGCTAAGATGGCTACAGCTCCTCTGATTCTAAAATGTTGCCAGCATTTGTTTTATTGAAAATAGAACAAGAATATGATTTACTATCGCAAAGAAAACTAAACACATTATTGATTAACAATGCATATAACATTATAAAAATACATAACAAACCGTCAAAACAATTTACATGAGTGCCTAAACTGATGTCATCAAAAAGTCTTCAAAGTATAAGATGAGATCATACAGTATATCAGTCATTTCTCTCTGGAATTTCCACCGCTTTGTGCCAGGAGTTGTAATACAAAGTGATCTTTTCTGTTCATTTCCTGATAGTTGCTAATTCCATCTGAGATACAGACAACACAATGCTTCTGAAGTCTTTAAAAGTTGGCAATGCTTCATTCTTCCAGTTTGTTCTCTGATTCTGAATTTGACCTTCTCAGTCAGACTCCCCTTCTCCTCAACCACCCATCCCATTCACTTGAAATTGTCAACCTGCTCCACTATTTTCTTTTCTATCTCACTCTTTCATTGTTTTGTTCCTTCTCCCCCCTGCATTAGTCTTTGGCACTCTACCCAGTGCCCATGTCCTTTGCTATGTCTATCAGCCAACTTACCACCTGGACTTGTACCATTAGGGCTGGGGCATGCACAGAACTTAAAGGCATCCTGGGAGTCTGGCCAACTACTTCCACAGGGGAACAAGTTTTTTTACTTTATGACCTATCCTTCCTCCACCCCTTGCCTTGCATTCATCAACTTTGCCCAAGGGCTACTTCCCTCGGACTATACCTAGCATCAGGGAGTATCATCAGCAAGCCCCTTCTATTCTTCCCAGGATGGGCCCAACCATCCATCCCTGGCAACATCTCAAATGGTTGAGGCACTAATCAAACACAGATCACCTGGGCCATAGGTAGGGCCATGATGCTGGCTTCTGTCTATCTCAGTTTTCAACTTCTTCTGATTTGCCTTAATTGCTGCCATAACATTGTCTTGTCTGTACTTTGTTTCATCCTGTATGCCTTCAGTTTTGCATTCTATTACCTTTCCATTTGCAGAAGTTCTTTTTCAGACTCTATTTTTGATACCACATCACCTTCATACAGCAGCTTTGTTAATCTGTCTCAACGATCTGTGTCCTAAAGTAGTCCATCATCAGTATGAACAGCAGTAGGCTTAGAGCTGAACTTTGATGCACTCCCACCCTAAACGGGAAACCCTCTGTCAGTCTGACCACTGTTCATACTTGAATCATTGACTCCTTGTACATAGGTTGTACTTATTAAACCATTGCTTCTTGGACCTCGAACCATCACTGGACTGCCTAAATCAGCTTTCTTTGGACCACGTCATATGCTTTTTCCAAGTCTAGGAATGGCCAGTTGGACTCTTTCCTTATCTCTAGCATCTTCCCACTGTTTGTCTCACTGCAAACATCAGGTTGGTTGTGATGCATCCTGAATCTGAATCTGAACTGTTTATCTTTCATCTTACTTTTTATTGCTCTATTGGTCCCCTAAGTCACCCATCACCTTAATTGTATCTACCATGACTTCATTTGAGTTTGCTGCTTTACAACTTTATTTTACCTTAGTGCCATCTTTATGTCTCCTAGAGTAGGTTCTTCTTCCTCCATCACTATAGGCTGAGCTTGAGGTAGTACAGCTTCTGTAAGATTTTCTTCATTCAGAAGCTGCTGGAAGCACTACTTCCGTCTGCCTTTCGATGTTGTCTGGATTGGTGAGCAGATTCTGCTGGCATACTTTATGAATGGTATCTGATGATTATCTTCATCTTTCTGTCTTTGCCTAGCAACATGGCAGACATTTTTATGGCATCTGATGAGTTACTATCCAGGAGTAGGTATAGCTTATTTTACAACATATTCTTTGCCACTGTCACTATTCTCTTAGCCTTTATGTCTGCCAACCAGTATTCCTTCTTAGCCATGTCTGCCTTTTCCATCTCATACCTTTTTGCACTCCTTCTTTCTTTTGAAAACTTCCTGGACTCTTGCATTCCATCACCAGCTTTCCTTAGGTACCTTATTTCCATACCTGACTTGGCCAGATATCTATCATATAGTTTCCACACATGCTGTTTTGAGATGCTGCTATTCTTTGATTCTACCTATTTCTCTTCTTCTTTAGGTGTTAGAGCCTGAGAATTAACTTGCATTCCTGTAGTTTCACTCCAGCTAACTTCCTGGTCTTCTGTTGACTATAATGCTGTCTGTAACCATTGCTTGCAACTGACTGAGGCCACCAGTGATTTATGCTGAGGGCAACAACTTCACTAGGGATAACTTTGAAATCTCTGATTTTATCCCAATACCCTTTCTGTGCCAAAAGAAAGTCTATCTGAGTTGCATGTTGACCACTTTTGTATGTGATCTTTTGACTGTCTCTCTTGCTGAACCATGTAATGACCACTGTTAAGTCCTTTGACAGCTAGAAGTCTAGAATGGCCTCTCTTTCTATATTCCTGTTGTTGCGGCCATGTGGACCCAGTCAATGCTCATATCCTATTCTATTTGTCCTGATATGAGCATTCAGGTCCCCAGTTTTCATCAGCAACTTATTTTGTCTAGTAGGTCTTGCAGCTATTTTCTGAATGCACTCTTTTCCTTGCCATCACAGTCCTCTTGTGAGGGCTTAGGCTAAGATTATGAGTACTGCATTGCTAAAATGAAATGCTACAAAGATACACTGAAAGTGGGCATTCATAATAAAACACACACAAGCAGGACAAGCTGTGTGACGTAACCCCTGCTATCAGCTGATGCAGGTTTGGAGTCTACTGCTTAATGTCAGATTAGTCAAATAGGCATGTCTCACTGAGACACTGTAACTAAGGTTAGAAAAGGTTTATTGCAGGGAAAACATAATTTTTTACACCTGATCTTCACAATACAATACACGTTACACAATCACTACATTTGTTCATAGTTTGGCTAGAGCCTAATACTCTGTAACTACATGATGGATATTGTAGCTGTATTATACAGTTATTAGCTACATTATTGTACATTTTAAATACTATATACTACATATGTGTGTGCATTTTTTGCGCAGTCTGGTCTGTCACGCAATGTGTGCACAACAGCTTTATCGTTTAACTCACTTATCTCCATTGTTCAAGTTCTTAGCACCTAAACTTTTTGTCCCCTTCAGTCAAAATCAAAGTCTGTGCTTTTCCTTTCAGGCAAACCCATGTTTGTCAGTGATTCTAATGACAGAATAAATGAATGTTTCTCCCACTTCAAAGACCTGAGACTACGGTGTTATCCATCACTAATCTTCACAGATGACAATGGTGATGATGATAATGATGGTGATGATGATGTGAATAAAACTGAGTGCAATTGTTGATTGGCCTATAGCATATGTAGTATACATAGCCTTCCCCACAAAAGTAATCAAATGAGACATCACAAAGAGTATACCAAGTAAAATTCATTATTATGGACTGTCTTAGTCTTAGTAACAGCAAGGAAACAGCTGCAAAGGCATACCTCTCAACAGTACAGATTTTCATAGAATGTCCAGATTTTTTGCCTCATATTTTTGGTCTGTTTTTCATAAAATTGTGGTTTTCTGGCAAATTTGTGGCAAATCATTAAGGACTGAAGTTAGAAAATAACTACAGATATTTGAGTTTTAGACTTCATACCTTCAGAAAATTCATGCTACTTCACAACCTGTTATCAACTTTCTAATTTTGTAGGAGCAATATTTAAAAATTGTCCCTATTTTTGGGCCTTTGACCCACTTTTATTTATGGCTTTGTCCAGATTTTTTGCTCTAAGAGGTTGAGAAGTATGCTGCAAGGTAATGGAAAGCCTCTAGTATTCTTTCCTCTTACAAACTAAACATTATATACATATAAGAAAGAAATATGTACTTTATTATTTATAGTAAAACAAACTGTAATCATTTTTAAATTTTGTACCAAGTTAGCTACGATACTATGGGTCTATATCACGTAATAGAGCTTCCAGAAGTTGGAAAGCCATAAGTTCGAACCTGGAAGTTCGAAATGTGAATATATTGAACAGTCAGAACAGCGATTTTTTTCCCAGGGAAAAAAAAATCGCTGTTCCAACACACACACAAACAACACATGCATACTACACACTATTCTACCCCCTACTTAAATATACCAACTCTGAGACCGCACCATAGTGGAGGAAAGAGCAAAGCCATGGAAACGTCCCACCAAATTCTTTCCCTGGGAAAGAATTCGGTGTTCTGCAGCTTCGACATTTTCACATTTTGAACTTCCGGGTTCGAACAAATGCCGTTCGAACTTCTGGAAATTCGACAATGTGAAACAGACCCTACTAGACAAGTATGAAAATAGTATGCTAAGTTATGAGGTATGAAGCATTCTCAACAAACCACCTGTTTTGCATTTTAGTCTGCTTATATTTTTCTTCTATTTTTAGCAATTTTTTTTTTCTCATTCTATTCTTATCTGTGAGATGATACCTTTTTCAGTTCTCATTTATTGTTTGCTGTGAATCACATTTATGTGCTCTAGTATCAGAGTGTATTAATTCTGTGATAACTATTGTTCATTTCCAAAATTTAAGAAAACTTAAAGGCACTGTAACGCTGCTAACTACAGCTTCTTCCTTTTCCAATATACACAGTCTCAGACTCTTATGAAAACATATTGCCTCTATCTTCTCTTCTTTTCTCATACAAGTGTATACATTGCATTATGTGTCTAATATAATGTGGCATTATGATATCTCTAGCATATCTACAATCTAATCTTGGTGACAACAACAGCTCACATGTGCAAGTTTTTATGAAAAATGTAGAAAGGGCAAACACATTAAAATAGCTGACTTTTGACAAAATGAAGCAGCATCTAACAGCTTTTGGGGATGTACAGTGATAAAAATTATAAAAATAAATACATACCAAACATGAAGTGAATTCTTTATTCTGTAATCAGTTCTTATCTCAGACATACTTTCTAGACTGCTAAAAAATTAATTACACAACCATAAAGTAGCAAGGTCCATCTAACAACATTCAAGAAAAATATGTCAAGGAGTACCTAATGACAGTTAAAAATAACAAATGCAACATTTAGGCCAAGAGTCAGAAATGTTACTGCTAGTGGTAAGTAATTTTTACCACGGGCAAAAGTAGTTTCCTATTCTTAGACACCCCTACCACAGAACTTACCCTGAAGAGATGCAGTACCACAGTGGGGTGTCTTTGTGGCCTATTGCAAGTGTAAATGAGGTATTCCTGAGGAGAGAAACAAAATATTTATCCATATGTTCTCTCCCAGAAACCCCTGTGGTAAGTATTTTACACAACTGAGCAATTCAGAGAACTGCTCAGCTGAGTAAAGCACTGCTGCCAGCCATGTTAGTTAAATCAGCCAAATGTTTATGGTTACCCAATACTCTCAATGATGGAGATTTCATTACAGGTAAGATCTGGGGTGTGTGTGTGTGTGTGTGTGTGTGTGTGTGTGTGTGTGTGTGTGTGTGTGTGTGTGTGTGTGTGTGTGTGTGTGTGTGTGTCTGAGTGTGTGCATTTAGGGATGAATGGATGAGTCTGTTCATGAGCTTGATCAGGTGAGGGTGTGTGTGTGCATCTGATGTACAGTGAGCGTAAGAGTGTGTATATGGTAATGACTGTGTGTGTGTTCATGAACATATGAATATATGTGTGTGTGTGTGTGTGTGTGTGTGTGTGTGTGTGTGTGTGTGTGTGTGTGTTTGTGCATTTACGGATGAATGGATGAGTCTCTCCATGACTTTGAGCAGGTGAGAGTGTGTGTGCATCTGATGTACAGTGAGTGTGTGTGTGTGTGTGTGTGTGTGTGTGTGTGTGTGTGTGTGTGTGTGTGTGTGTGTGTGTGTGTGTGTGTGTGTGTGTGTGTGTAAGTGTGTGTATGGTAATGTCTGTGTGTGTTTGCATGTGCATTCATGAACATGAGAATATGTGTATATGTATTTGTGTCTGTGTATGTATGTTGAAGGAATGGCTGCCATCCATAAACTCCGCTTGACTAAAGATCAAATCCTGCAATACTGGGAGAGGGAGAGACACTAGACACCAGGAACTTATAATCATTACCCAAAGTTAAATCAAAAGATGTTTTATATTTTACAGTAGCAGTGAACAAAGCATCAAAATGGAAGGCAAGCCAGAGGAGTAGTGACTGCAACAGGCTTGTGTTTGTATGGTATGTGATCTATAAATAAATGGGGACCATCATATATGCACAAATATGTAGTATTCTGCAATCTAAAGGCTCATGGAAACCATATATATATATATATATATATATATATATATATATATATATATATATATATATATATATGTGATATCACAAAACCACATATGTATATATATATATATATATATATATATATATATATATATATATATGTGTGTGTGTGTGTGTGTGTGTGTGTGTGTGTGTGATATATCACATCCTGTAGACAGGATGGAGGCATGCTACGGAAAACATTTGAATTAGTACATTGTGGCATGATAAATTATGTAAGGCAGGTGCACTGGCAATGCTGTGGTTATCGTGTGTGTGTGTGTGTGCGCGCACGTGTGTGTGTGTGTGTGTGTGTGTGTGTGTGTGTGTGTGTGTGTGTGTGTGTGTATGTGCGTGTGTGTTTGCATGTGTGTGTGTGTGTGTGTGTGTGTGTGTGTGTGTGTGTGTGTGTGTGTGTGTGTGAACAGCAAATATTGTATACTAGTCCTATTGAACTGTGAGTTGGCATTAAGGCTGTTGATATGTGGAAAGCAGGGAAAACAGCTGCAAGAATAAAGCAGTGTGCATGGCTGACACAAATGGGTAACAAATGACGTAGGCTGATATATAGCTGATATTGTTAACCACTTACACAACAGCACAGGTGTACATTGTGCTCACAGAGAGATAACATATTAGATGTGCCTTGAATGCATATAGCACAATAATATCTTGTAGGGCAACTACACTTAAATATGTTCACTTGATCTGAAATTGCACCCTCTTGCTTTCCATTTGTGATGCACACAAGGTAGTACGTGCGCATCTGTGTAATGTATGTGCCAGTTTTCAGTATCATGTCACAAATGCTCCCTAACATAGGGCCACCTGTGCCATACAGTAACAGCAGATAAACAGCAAGGTTTATCAAAATATGGCATGCCACTAAAGGTCATGCAGTACATGCAAGTCTGGTATGTGTACATAATAACAGGTAAATGAAAGCAGGATATGAGGATACTCAAAGCATAGTGTTCTGTATATGGCAGTGGCTTTTGTACATACAGGTGTTTGAGGAACAGCAAGTAAAGTGTGGGGATATTAGACCTTCAAATCATGTTAATCAGCTAGGTTCTCCGTATGTAGTTTGCCTGGCAGTGCACAGAAAAAATGGAACCCATAGTGAAAGTGGGTGTTCCTTCCCATGCATGTCCACAAATGCTGGCATGGCAGATAACAATATAACATCTGAGTTCTGTTGATGTAGTACATGTATACTAGCAGGATTATGCCCATGCAATATAATACCATGCAAAGAGATAATAAATAGATAAGTAAATGTTAATATGGTGCAGTATGAAATTAGCACTGGAATAGATATCTGGGTATAACTGTAGTGCAGTATACACATCCATCACACAAGCATAAAACTTAGCAAAGCTATAATACACAAACAGACTATGCTGATAATAATGTATAAGTTGGCAGATTTAAGAAAATCCCTACAGAGTACTCTATTAGAAATATTAGGTGAGCAAATGGCTGTAAGTAAAGAAATGATTCCTTTGAGCTGGGATACAGGATCTGAACTGCCTAGACACAGTAAGACTTTATTAAGTTTAATTCTGTTGGTTGCCAAAACAGCAATTAGTAGAAAACTACAATAACTGTATTTGAGGTATTGGATATTACGAAAGAGATAAAATAACTGGATGAGGCACCTCGCGCCATAAGTTTTCAGTAAAGTTATATACATGTACACCTTTAGGTAGAACATATACCTCCGGCTGGCTAAGCATGGCATAGTATTGCATTACCATTTTTCAGTCTATAATACAAACATAATGCAAAGGCAATTACAAGGTATTGTGGTCCTATGCGTCAAGATGTATTACATGGGGCATCCTTGAGCATAGTGGTCAAGTCACACTCACTTTCACCGCTGCCAATGTGCATGTGCTGATATGCTCAATGTGCAGTGATAGTAGCTTATACATATATATATATATATATATATATATATATATATATAGATCAGAACATCTAAAACCCAAAACATCCAAAACCCATAACATCGAATTTCATAACATCTAACAGTAATAATCACATGAAAATAACATCCCCTCCACATATAACGACATATAATGACACCAAACTACCAAACACACTTAGGTTCATAGGTTCATAGGTAGGTACTAGGCTATTGGCCCTAGGGCCTATATAAGCCTAGCCAAATGGTACCCTGGCTTTTGCCAACCAAGAAAATTATTTTCCTGTGCCCCTGTCAAGCAGAGCCACAGAAGTGATCCCTGCGGTGAAATTCCTATCTCCCATCCAATCATCAAGATTTTTCTTGAAGAGTGCTAATGAGGAGCTTTGTTTGATATAGATAGGTAGTTTGTTCCAGAGTATGGGAAGTCTCTGGGACAGGAATCTATCCCTCCAGCATGTTCTGTTTATTGTGATGATAAGGTTTAGGTCCCTAGAGTGGGTAGCTCGGAGGGGTTGGGACATCTTTATGTGGAGCATGTCTAACAGCTCTGGGTTTGACATATATTTGAATGTTAGGCAGAGATCACCTCTGAGTAGGCGATATGCGACAGAGTAAAGCTGGAGTTTTTTGAGATGGTCTGCATAGGCCATCTGTTTGAGGCTGGTAATCCTCTTTGTGAGGTATTTCATAGGTTTTATAGGTTCATAGATTCATAGGTTCATACTAAGCTAACTGCCCTTGCGAGCCATTTTAATCCTAGCCAATTATCCCTTGTGAGACTCAAACCCTTCACCTTGTGTTTGTAAGGCAAACACCTTAACCATTAGGCCACCCTCCCAACCTTAGGCCACCCTCCCAACCTCTGTGGCCTTTCCAGTTGTTGTAGATGTCATTTGAGGTACATATCAAAAGGGGTGTTGTACTCTATAATGGGTCTAATGAGTGATGAGTAGAGGGGAACAATAACCTCTTTTTTCCTGGATGAGAAACCTTTTGTGATGAGGTGTGCCATGTAGAAGGATTTCCTGACTACTGTGGCAATGTGATTATCAAAGGAGAGACTACTATCCACCTATGTCCCAAGGTCTCTTATCACACCTTCAGTGATAAGTAGACTACCGCCTATGTGGTAGTTCATGGGTACAGAGTTTTTACCAAAAGGGATGACAATGCCCTTTTGGCATTGAGCTTGAGGCCATGGCTTTGACACCAGGCATCTGTCTCAGTGAGGCCCTTTTGTAGGATGTCCATATCGTTAGATGTTTTGATTATGGCTCCTAGTTTGCAGTCATCTGCAAACTTTGTTAGCCAAAGACCTTCTGTGTTAGCCTGTACTTCAGAGAAGTAGATACCAAACAGGAGAGGACCTAGGACTGAACCGTGTGGTACTCCACTTGTCACTGGTCTGAAGCTGGATTTAGAGTCTGCTGCTTTCACAGTGTGGGTTCTGTCAGTGAGCCAGTTGGCAACTCATATTGTGACATAGGGATTTATACCTAGTTTAGTGAGTTTGTCTATAACTCCAGAGTGGGGGATGGTATTGTATGCCTTGGTAAGATCTAGATAGGCTGTGTGAATCACCTTACCCTCATCTACAGCTTTGGTGACCGCTTCAAAGAAGTCCATCAGGTTTAGGAGACATGATCTGCCTTTTACAAACCTGAACTGGGTAGGGTCCACAGTTTGGAGATTACCAATGTCATTGTTTATAAGTTCCATGATGATACGCTCCATAGCCTTGCAGACCAGGCTCATCAGGCTAATGGGGTGGTAGCTCCTGGGGTCCATGGTGGTTCCCCCTTTGTGGAGTGGGATAACCGTTGTTGTGCACCATTCAGTTGGCACAAAGCCTGAGGTGAGGCTATGATTGAACATGGTACTTAGGTGAGGTGCCAGTTCATTCTGTAGTTCATGTAGAACACAGCCTGGGATGTTGTCAGGTCCCATGGATGCTGTGTTCTTGGCTTTGGAGAGTGTGTTTTTTACCTGTGCAGCCGTGATTACAGGTACTTTGCATTCTTCTGGTATAGAAATGGGCCCTTTAGGGGATGAGAGAGGGGTAAAGTTAGCAATGAACCTATGTGCCAGGATGTTGGCAATATCAATTGGTTCTGTATATTTAGTGCCATTGTGCTGTAACTCAGAGCAGATCTGAGTGTTGCCATTGAGATTCTTGACATAGCTATAGAATGCTTTGTGGTTGTCTTTAGAATCAGTGGCGATTTTATTTTCATAACTAGATTTGGAGGATTTTATGAGGGATCTCAGCTTCTTACTGAGGCTGACCAAGGAGTTCCTCCAATCTTGGGATTTTACTCTTTTTTGCAACAGTTTCTTTCTTCTGTTGTTGAGTTTGTTTATAGCAGGGGACCACTAGATTGGCTTCCTTTTTTGTAGGATAGCATCTTGGTTCTGTTAGGGATTGCATGATCCATGCACTCGTGTAAGTGTTTATAAAGTGCAATTGTATAGGATTCAGCAGTCATATCTCTATTGTCCATCAGCATGGGTGTCGTGAAGTTTGCCACTTCTGTCTTAAGAAGCGTGAAGTTGGTTTTGGAGAAATTTTTTACGGTGGTTTCTCTAATGGGGGTTGGGATGTGGATGTCTAGGGGGATTTGCTTGTGTTCGGATCTGACCAACGAGGAATTGACCTCTGGTGTGGAACACCAGTTGCCCATGTTGGTAATGACCAGGTCAAGGATATTGCTGCCCCTGGTAGGGGTGTGGATAAGTTGATCCAAGGCATTAGAATTTATGAATTCCAGAAAACGTTGAGCATAAGAGTTGGTACATGAGTAGTTTTCCCAGTTAATGGTGGGGTAGTTGAAATCGCCCATTATTAGGGTGTTAGGTTGTACCTTAATATTTTCCAGTGTATCAAGAAATGAGGAGTGGGAATCCTGAGGCATGGTGGGGGATCTGTAGCAAGCTACAATTTGCATTGTGGTCTTGTCCAGAGTTAGTTGCACTTGGATAATCTCAGATGCATTATGCTGAGCAACTAGCCTGGAGGTGTGGATATCCTTAATGAATATGGACACACCTCCGCCTTTAGTGCTTCGGTCCAGGTTAGGTGGCCTAAAGGTGTGATATGAATTATAGCCTGGTAATGCAGGGGTGCTCTCTGGAGTCTTGAACCACATCTCTGTCACTACACAGATGTCGATGTTCTCCATTTTAAGGAGTGCCTCGAGTGAGTGCATTTTGAGGTTTAGACTTCTAGCATTAAGTAGCATTACCCTCAGATTTTGCTTGCTTGTACCTGTTACGGTGGTGAATTTGTCATTTGAATCTTGCCTAAAAAAGGCACTATAGGGGTGGCAAGAGCCTTAGCCAGTATCCAGAATCCCAAGGGTGACAGGTGCAGGCCATCTCTGGCAAAGCATCATGGTTTGTCGATCATGTCATCCCAGTCAGACAGATACTGGATCCTCTTAGAATGACACCAGAAGCTTAGCCAATTGTTGAAGTCAATCATTTGTCCTTGTACTGTGATATCATTCTGGGTGATGGCAGGATGCTACTCAGGGCTAGGGTTATACCTGCCTGGGCTACAAGATCAGAAAGCTCCTCTATGTCTCTTTTCATGTAGTCCAGGGAGGTACGTCTCAGGTCATTCACACCAACATGGACAATGACAGAGTCATATTTGTACTTGCTGTGGAGTGACCTGAGTGCATGTCCATTGTAGTGCTATCTTGGAGTTGGTATATTTAGTTTGTGGGGGGTGTAGGGGCTTGCACCCCTGCAGAAACATAGTTAAAGGTGTGTTTGGTAGTTTGGTGTCATTATATGTAAAGGGGATGTTATTTTCTTGTGCTGTGTAGTGTTAGATGTTATGAAATTTGATGTTATGGGTTTTAGATGTCCTGGTCTCAATGTTCTGAAATTAGATGTTATGGGTTTTAGATGTTTCAAAGTTGACCCATATATGCACACACACACACACACACACACACACACACACACATATATATATATATATATATATATATATATATATATATATACACACACACACACACACACACACACACACACACACACACACACACACACACACACACACACACACACACATATGTGTGTATATATATATATATATATATATATATATATATATATATATATATATATATATATATATATATATATAGAGAGAGAGAGAGAGAGAGAGAGAAAGAAACAGACAGATCTATATAGATATATAGATATATGAACATCTTCTGTAGATTGGAATTGAAAATATGTTTATGGTGATAACAATAATATGGTGACATATGTACACAGATGTCCATACTGTTCTGTTTTCTTCTGTGTAATGCTGTGTTATATTCTTGACAGTATTGGTAAATGCACTGGAAATTTTGCTGTGTGTAACACACACCATTATTTCTTTATTTATTGACATTAGATTACCGGGACAGTCTGACAGGGTAGAAGCCCATTTGCAGCAGTGGCCCAGGGAGAAAAACTCCAAATTATTCAAAAACATTTTAAGAACAATAATTTTACAATTGTTTACAATAAAAGAAAAACATCTGCAGTTTAAATAATTATAACAAATTAGACATAATCAAAAATCTTTGGTTAAAAATCGATGCAAGATCATTTATTATTTAGAGAACTTTACAAAGAAGGAGTGCAGGAAAAAGTAATAGATAGAAAAGACCAACCAGGCTAGGAAGGGATACTGGTTGGCTAACAAAGAAGCTAAGAAAGGAGCTGCAATAGCAAAGAATAGGGCATCAGAGGCACTCTACCAACTTCTGGAAAGTGACTCGGTAGGTGGTACAAAGAAACTATATCAGGTTGCAAGGCCAAAACAGAAAGATAAAGAAGATAGTCAGACACCCTTCATAAGGCATGCCATCAACAACCTGTTTACCAATCCACAGGAGATCAAAGGCAGATGGAAAGAGTATGTCTAGCAACTTCTGAATGAAGAAAACCCAGCAGAAGCTCTAGTACCTCAGAAACAGCCTACGATGATAGAAGAAGAGGAGCCCACCCTATAAGTAAGCATAGCACTAAGAAAGATGAAGTCAGGGAAAACAGCATGCTCAGATGAGATCACAGCAGATATGATAAAGATGTTGGGTGAGATAGGGGAGAAATGGCTACTGAGTGTACTCATAGCAGTGTGGAAAAGCATATCACAGATGACTGAAGAATAAGCATACTTGTGCCAAAGTACACGAACAAACGGGACATCCATGACTGTGGCATTACAGAGGCAAAAAGCTCCTATCATACTGCACAAACGTACTGGAGAGGTTGATTAATAAATGGATGCACATAGTAGTAGAAAGTAAGATGGGAGATCAGTAGTTCAGATTCAGGTCAGGGTACAGTACAACTGACCCAATGTTTGCAGTGAGACCGATAAATGAGAAGAAGCTAGAGATGAGGAGAGTCCAACTGGGCAGTCCTAGACTTGGAGAAAGTATATGACAAGGTCCGAAGAAAGCTGATCTGGGCACTACTGTGGCAGTTTGAAGTCCCAGAAACATTGGTAGAATTAGTGCAGACTATGTACAAGGATCCAATAACTCAAATATTAACAGTGTTCAGCCTCACAGAGGGGTTCCCAGTGGAAGTGGGTGTACACCAGGGTTCAGCACTGAGCCCACTGCTGTTCATACTGGTGATGGACTACATTAACAAACAGGTTGGAGGGGACAGATCAACAAATTTGCTGCATGCTGACAATGTGACATTAGAAGAAGACTCTGAACAAGAACTTCAGCAAAGGATAGGGGAATGGAATGGAGAACTAAAGGCACATGGGATGAAACTAGGCACAGATAAGACAGTGGTAATGGCAGCAAATTGGGGAAATCAAAAGAAGCTAAGAATTGAGGCAGAAGGGAAGATAGTGGAACAGGTAAATAGCTTCAAGTATCTGGGAGGGGTGGATGAGGAGAAGGGAAGTCTGAATGAAGAGGTCAAAGCTAGAATCAGAGGTGCTGCAGCCAAATGGCATTAGAGTATCAGGTGTAGCCTATGATAGAAGAATACCAAAGAAGCTGAAAAGTAAGGTGTACAAGATAAGTAGTGTGTCCAGTATTACTGTTTGGTACAGAAACCTGGGCAGTAAAGGCAGAGCAGATGAGGAAGCTAGAGGTGATGGAAATGAAGTGCCTGAGAAGGGTGGTAGGAAGAACACTGTGGGACAGAAAAGAAATGAGGACATAGGAGCAGAAGCCAAAGTAGCTCCAGTTGCAGAAAAGATTAAGGAGAACAGATTACGGTGATTTGAACACATGCAGAAAAAACAGAAGACAATCTGGTGAAGAAGATTTGGGACACACAGGAAGAAGGTAAGAGGAAACGAGGATGTCCAGCAAAGAGGTGGATGAATTGTGTGACAGAAGATCTGCAACAGTCAAGCATGAGTGTCAAAGAAGGCAGGAGTGTGGCACTGAATTGAGAGAGATAGCGACAGTTAACACGATACTATGATCCCATGCAGAAAATGGGAAAAAGGGGGATGATGATGATGGTGATTGCTGAGAAATTAAAGGTAAGTTAGTCTAATACAAACAGGATTTGCAATACAAACTGAGTGAAAAATAGGCTTATGGTATATTTAGAGACAAAGTCAGGGAAGAAAATTTGATAGAAGAAAGGAACTAAGTGAAGAAGGGAGAGTAAGGAGGTATAGAGAATGACAATGTAATTGTTGACATTTAGAGATATAGGCAAGGATTCACGAAGCCTCTTACATGGAGGCTTCAGTTAAACGGAGTGATGTCAGCATGCTTTGCATATTCATGAGAGCATGCTGAATCACACCTAAGTCTAACACGGTCCGTGTAAGACAGTAGGGGGTGTGTCCGTAGGCCGAGCCCTGCAAGCGGACACGCCCCCAGAAGTGTAAAAGTGCCCAAAGTAAACACCCACAACAGAGTCCACGGAAATGTGAATAAACACAACACAACACATGCCCCCACAGACTATGAACAGAAAACATATAAATAAACACGTTTTATATATTTTTTTAAATTGTAAAAATATTTAACCGTGAGTGCGCTCGTTTGCGTGGGCGTGCCCGTAGCGCAGCTACAGTTAGCAGTCAGTGGGAAAGCATATAAGAACTAAATATGCAAAATAAGCCAGGAAGCAATAGCATAGCAGTAGAGATGTTGGCTGAAAAGCAGGCATTCATGGTTTGAGCCCCCACAACACCATTTTTTTTTTTTTTGCAAAATAAGCAGGAAACAAGTCCCTGACAAATATGTGCACATAAAACCACAATTTATATAAAAAGTAATGAAATAGCCCATTTATATTGAAGAAATGTGAGGTAACAAAAGAAGAAAAAATGCCAGATGTGCTCATAGCTGAGCTACAGTTTAACAGAGTGAGTGCATCTGCCCGTAGATGAGCAGTGGTTTAACTGGTGCAAAATGAGTGCCCGTAGCTGAGCAGTGGTCTAACATGCTAAATCTATGTGCCCCTAACTGAGCTTAGCATAATATGCGTGCCGATAGCCAAATGAGGCTTAAAGCAGCGTATCCCGTTTGCACGGAGCTGCGCACCACACAAACAAGCTAACCGACGGGCAACGTTGAACAAGCCGTATCAAAACTACCTTTACACAGACACACCCATCAGCATGTCTAGACAGTCATAAAAAATAAAAAGCAGTGGCCAGGTTCGAACCCAGGATACTATACACCATAGTCAAGGTACAGAACCACTAAACCATGACAGCAGTACCTAGCAATGCAATAATAGCTAATATATAGGAATGAATACAAACTGGAGCAGGACAATGCAGGTTTACTGAAGTTGATACAATTCCAAAATGGCCAATCACAGATATGTGCGGGAAAAACGGACTATATAAGCCCCATAGGCGGGAATACACAGCATAAACGATTTTAGAACTGACCTGCAGGCAGAATGACAGGAGTAGGAGAGGGTAGTTGTTTTCGAGCACAGAGGTGGGGTGTTGAGGAGTCCAGGTACATGGTCTGGCTCCTAGTCCATAATCATGAGGCCCAACTCATGCAGGGCCAGGTCCTCTGGGGAGCATACAGGGCCGAGGCGTGGGACCGGTTGGCTCATGATCTCACCAGTGCCACAGGGATTCCAAGGACTGGTGAGCAGGTCCGTCAACACCATGCGGACCTGAAGAGATGCAAGCAGGACCAACTGAACCTTTGGATCCAGGAGGCCCGGCAAACACCCAACGCCCCACTACTGAGTAAGTAACATTTAATTATGTATGTAAGAAATTAAACTAGCTGATATTATGGAGATGTGTATTCCAATATTACTTCATTTATATTACAGCTGCAGGTGTCCGTTCTGCGAACCGCAGAGCCTATGGCGATAGGCTGGTGTGGTTGTGCCACCAGGCAGGTCAGTAATCCACTACCAGTAACTGTAAAGAAATATAAAAGTATGACAGTCAGCAAAAGAGTGCAGTGTAGTCAGTAAGGAATAAAATCTGCAAGTAACAGTGTGAAAGTGTATGCAAGTATTGCTTGATTACAAAAGTGTGTTTCAGCCTGTAAGTTAAACCGAAAAATGAAACTCTCTGACATATATTCTGAAATAAAAATGCCCTACCTGTAAGAAAATAGTACACAACCTGCAGCAGGCTGAAAAGTATAGCTGCAGAAGATGATGAAATCACATGTGTGAAATATATCTCTGTGGAAATACTGAAACATGACAGAAGTGAGACTGCTGGAAAGGATTGTAATAACTACAGGTAAAACATGTCAATAAAGCCTAGAAGTAAGTACCATCCTAAATAGTAAATGAAAGCAAGTGAGAGAGTGTGAGAAAGTGTCATGAATCCAGCAATACAGTAGTAATAACCCCTGAATAAAGTATACTGCAGTCAAGACAGAATGAAATGCATGTGAGATTCAAAGCCAAACAGCTAAATCTGTTCAAAGTGTTGCTGCATCTGGAATGTGTATCCCAAAACCTGGATATGTTGCTCTCAGTCTGCAATATGCAGATAGGATGATTGTCTGATATACCAAACATCCACACTTGTCTACAGCTATATAAAGCAAATGTAGCAGGATGATGTAGCTGAACAAAGCTAGATATGAATGTGTATGAAGAACCATAAAATGTATATTGATGTTGCAGTAACAGTCATATCACCAAGTTGAAATAGTTATCATATAGGAAACTGTAGTCAGAACAGTAGTGTGTATATAACTGTAGCGATTAGAAATGTACAGCATATGTATTGTTATTCGAAGGTGTTAATATTACTTTCTTTACCCCACCCTATAACCACATATAACCCATTCCACGTGAAAATGGTATGTGCAATCACAATTAACACCCCTGGATGTTTGTCCTGTTGGGTCATATATATTTGCATGTCCGTTGATGCATCTGCCCTGTTCATACATCCACACCTGATGGCCTGTTGCCATCAATTAACCCTGCATGTTGTTGGACTGTGTATTTCTGTTCAAATTATGCATGTGTTATGCACGCTGTTCAATGGTGTGAATATCTGGGTGTTTGGTTAATGGGAATACTAATGCATGCTGTTACAACTAATTGTGAATGGTATTATATGTCACTAACCCAAACTGTCATGACATAATGCAAAACATAGGATGACAGGGAAAGCAGGTTCCAGCGGACCCACCTCTCCCACCTCAGCTGGCGAGTGCACCTGGCACTAGTGCCGAGTCCGGACGCTCTTCCGGTGGCCCTGTGCCACCTGCGGGTGGAAGCACTGCAGGGGATGGGGCTTGCCCCCCTCTGCAAGTGTGGCCGGAGGAGAACCACCACTCACCCTTCGCAGCATCTGGACTGTGGTGCCTAGGGACATTCGGGACTCTGTTCTCGAGCCCCTACGCCAGCTCGAGGCATGGGTGGCACAACTAACGGGCATGCCTGTTGCCCCGCCTACACAGCCCCCAGCACAGCCCCGTCCTGGGCAGTGAAGGAACAGTGGCAACTGCCTATGGGTGGGGAAAGCAGTTCCACTGTTGCCATCTGTGGGCTCATGGGCTCTGGATATCCAAACCTCCGTCCCCGTCAATTGTGTAACCCCCCCACACGTGTCATACACTGCCCCTGTATGCGTCTTGTTTGTCTTGTCTGTTTACCTACCCAACCTACCACCCCAGCTGTACCGACTTCCTTCACCTGACATACCACTCTCACCTGAAAAAAAAAAAAAAAAAGGGCACTCTGTACCCACAAAAAAATTACGCCCCATACATACCTGCCCATTCTGCACACATGTCTGCTGGACATGGAACCTATCAATTACAATTGGCTGTACAACAAGTATTATTGTTGTCCTGACACCTCTCTCAGGGGTGGAAGGTTTCAAATGTCACACCAAATTACATACATATGCACAGCTGTTGCTGATGAAGAAATGGGCAGCTATGGGCCTTACCTACATCCCTCCTGCACATCCCAAACTTGGTTCCCTACTGTCTTACCCTCTTTGTGACCCCTTTTTCACCACTTTCCTGTCTCCCCATTTTCTTTTCTTTCAAAGAAAATAGCGCAGGTGTGCGCAAGAGTAAGCACGTTTAAGCGGTTGTAAGCGGGTGTGCGCTTGTGTGCGCGGAGCTAAACCCCAGTGCGCATGCGTGAGCTCCGCGCAAACCAGCGCTAACCCGGTTACAACTGCTTAAAAGTGCCTTAGTCACTTTGATTGACAGGTCTTGTAATCAGTTCAGAAGCAAAATAAAATCCCACTGGTAGTCCCAAACCCAGGACATTGGAAACAGTAATCTGCATGACTTACCACTAAGCCCTGAATCTTATACAAGAACATTGTGCTAAAATAAATATATCATGCAATAGTAGGAATGAATGTAAAGGGAATATAGATGTGTAGTACACAAAGCATGCCATTTAGAATTACTATCAAAACTAGTGGATTTCAATAATAGTAGTGCGTGAACAGAAACAGCCATGCTAGTTGGTAGCTGGTAGGTAATAATGTCACTATAGCACCTTGCAAGCCACACACATACTCACAGCAGGATAATCACTGCCCATACCCCACAACCTCTTACAGGAACACATCTGGACCAAGTAATAAAATATGTGGAGCAAAGGCCCAAAACCAGGGACACATTACAAATAATGTTACAACAAATGCAGACAGTTCAGAGAGCAACAGGGTCTGTATTTTGTGGGATGTTTGGAAGGGTATGAAGTCTGAAACTTGAATGTTTGTCACCATATTCTGACTTGAACCCAGAGTGATTTGCCAGAAAAAGGTGTGCATGAGATATTGACCAAAATATGAGGCAGAAACGTGTACAACCTGCAAATATCTGTACACATGACGGGTCTGACACCACCATATTTGAATAGCTAAGAGCCTAGACATAGCAACAGTGAATGACTTAGAGGGATGCCCCACAGACTCCATGTGAAATGTACAAACAGTAGGCAGAAAGGTGTAACACATGCAATGGTAACTATGGAGTCCTGAAAGTATTCACCACTTGCATGGCAGAAAAAGTGTAGTAATACATATGCTCATGCTAACCCACAGTCACAACTGTAGCATACCAGACATTTTAATGGGTGTACCCCACTGATATGTACCATTCCATGAGGCAGATAACAGATGAACCTGAAAGTCTCTGGGGCCTGCTCAGCAGCATACTCACATACCCTACTAGATGTCAAGACCCACACCATGGCCAGACCACACTGCATGCTGTAACACCCTAGCAGATATAGCAAGCATTCCAAGGTGTGAATGCACATGGAAAATAGGAAAGCTACAGCAGCACACTACAGTCAGGACACCTAGCAGGCATACAAGTAGTGACTGTAAGGGCAAATATTGAAGCCTTAGCAACAAAGTGCAAGCACAAGTGAAAGGAAAGCACACACACACACACACACACACACACACACACACACACACACACACACACACACACACACACACACACACACACACACACACACACACACACATTAACAGTAGTAGTAGTTGTAGGTGTCAGTGTACATACACAGTTAGTACAGGAAACTGGAGAAATGAATGGAGGAATGTTAATCTACAACACACCTGGAAATATGAGAGAGATACCAACCTTTACACTCACAGAACATTGTCCACAGCATAACAGCATGGTCCCTCCCCTTAAAATCTGAAAGGGCTACGCCTATCTCACATACCTTTTTATAGCACTGTTCTGAAATCACAGTGAGAACTGCAATCAGTACACAACTGGCTGCATGTAATTAGCAAATGCTGGCTAACAATTGGTGCAGAGGCCATCACATGGGCATATGCAGATACCTACAAAAGTATGCTGTACTCCCAGTCCACACATGCAATACTTTCATTTCACCCTGAGAAGGACGTGAGAGACAGACAGAGAGAGAGAGAGAGAGACAGAGAGAGAGAGACAGAGACAGAGAAAATTGCAATTAAGCAGACACAAACAAATTGTTCAGCAACAGCCACCTGAAAGCTGACAACTGAGAAGTGGAGCAGCAGGACAAAGAACCAGATGGCAACACAAGCAGCTGTGACAAACACAGGTAATGTAAAGTAATACTATAAAGGTCTACATACTGTGAACCCTCCATATGTGTCATTGGTCTGTATCCATATGTATATGAAGATGTGTAAAGGGCAGGGGACATACAGCAACTATCAGTGAAGGCTGTACATACATTTGTATGTGAGAGCATCTATGTGCACATATCAATGTTGGTTGATTGTAGGTTGTAGTGCCATGTACAAAGTAGGTTTCACAGTTATGTATGTTTAGCAGTATGTCAGTGTGTGTATACAGTATGGTAGACAAACATGTTGATATACCTGTCTATCATATGGATACGTATGTATGTCAACATATGTATGTGTATATATATATATATATATATATATATATATATATATATATATATATATATATATATATATGACATGCATATATGTATACATACATAGAGAGAGAGATGTAGGAATACATAGACAGATGTAGATAGAATATTGTACAAACATATATATGTAATGCACACATACAGATATAGATATATGTAGATACATATACATAGACAGACTGATCTGACTATCTACAGGTATGACTGTATATGACGACCTTCAACACACCCTGTCCCACCCCTCTGTCACTCTCACCCCTCTGTGTCCCCCCTGCACATCTATCGCAATCTATGTACATCAATATATATATGTGTATATGTATACAGACATATATATATATATATATATATATATATATATATATATATATATATACATATAGATATATCTACATACACATATATATATATATATATATATATATATATAGAGAGAGAGAGAGAGAGAGAGATGTATATAAATTCTGAGTGAGGCACATGTGTACAGATGTATTGTAACAGGTGCCTGGTGACAAAGACATGGAGTGAACACCAGTGTCAAAACCGGAGTACCATACCACATTCCAAATCACTTACACCAGTAACCACCAGATATGTGATTGGCTGCCCACCACTGCATGTGTCAGGGGTGAACAGGGTCATAAATGTGTACAATAGTGGCCCCAATGATATTCACAGTGGCATACTATCCCTGGAATACCTGCACATGGTATGTGTCAGCGAACATGGTGTGTCAGCTATGGACATGTAGGTCAGTGTACCCCTCCACACCACATAATGGATGCCATGGTATGGACCTCACATGACAGCTACAGATATGGAGAAGGACACAGTGACATGTACAACACTGTGACAATGCACTCAAACACATTACCAATGCACAGTGACTGACAACACCACAGAGTACACATATACTACCCAAATAGAGGTTACCACTCCCGGATTTACATATGTAAGTCACACCCATGACAGATGTCCAACAACCATAGTAACACCTCACACCATCCACAACCTAAATGACTGCTGTGTGTCATCCGTGCCACTGCAATAGAGTGCACATGTGGAGGTAAAAGTTCCTACCCACAGATAAGACATACCCTGCAATAAACCACACAGTGTTAAGAAGCAAGACTCCCCATGAGTACATGTCACACATACCCCTGCTGAATGTTAGTCAGATAGGTAATATGCCATATGAGTCACCCTGTGTAACTGTGTGACAGCAGCAGGTACCATCACACCACATGTGTCACAATGGTCAGGGTAGCAGAACAGTACGCTGCTGTAGTCCCAGGGGCAATAGCATATTGTATAGCATTGTATTGTAATGTAATGTATTGTGTTGTATTGTATTGTATTGGTATGTTGAGGTGCCACCTTCGTGGAGTGGAACCACTGCTGCTGTGCGCCAGTGTACAGGTACATATCCTGTAGTCAGGCTAGTGTTACATAGCACTTCTATATGTGTGTTTAGCTCCTGCCAGAGTTTATGCAGCATGCAATTGAGGATACCATCAGGTCCCATTCATGTTGTGTATTCTGTTGTCCTGAGGGTGGCTCTCACCTGGACATCTGTGATGACAGGGAGGTTACAGTAAGCTGGGATAACTATGTCTTATTTTGGGGGAGAGGGCGGGGTGACACCTGCACTGAACCTGTCTGCCACAATGTTGTCAATATCTGTGGTGTCAGTGAAATATTTGTTGTTGTGTACTAACTATTGGCATAGAGGATGGATCCTGACCAGGTTGCTAACATAACTGAAGAAGGCCTTCTGGTTATCTGTAGTGTCCCTCTTGATTTCCCTCTCAAAGTTGCCCATGGATGTTTGTATGATGGAAAATAGATCCTTACAAGTGCTGCTCAGACATGCCCTCCCTTTATGGAATTATGCTCTGTCTTGCAGTAGCTTCCATCTTCTGTAATACAATCTGTCTATGGCTGGGGTCCACCAGACAGGTTGCTGTCCCTTTGTGGAGAGTGTCTTGGTCATATATGGGATTGCATGATCCATGCATTCTCGGAGATGTCTGTAGAAAGCAATTGTGTAGGGGTCAGCATTGTGGGTTGTATCTGCCACTGGCCCAGTGGGCTGAAAGGATACCATGTCACTGTTACAAAGTGTAAAGTTTGCATCTGTAATGTTATTCACTATAGTCGTTTGTGCTGGTGGTGGAGGTGGGATATGTATATCCAGGGCAATCAGTGTGTGGTCAGCTCACAGTAGTTGATGATGTAGGCCATACAGTACCTAGATACAAACCCTCAGAGTGAGGAGGTGCTCTTGACCTGAATCAGTGTTCTGACTGCTGGGGTTTGGTAGTATGTCGTATGGAGTGTGCCAGTTACTGTTGCACAGGTGCTGGCTGAGCACTGATACCTGGCCATTTACATGTGTATCCACCAATAGACAGACAGATGCTACATATGTGAGATATGTTGTATCATAACAGTCGAGTAGCATGTGTAGTATGTGTGCCAAATTCTGCTGACATATATTGCTGATATCAGGTTATTTTCTTTCTCAGGTACATGTCCCACCTGCGGAATCCCACTTACTCCACAGCTGAGGATGAGGAGATACACCAGAGCCTGGTGCGGGATTATGCAATACTCTTTTCCCGCACCAGCCAGAATCAGCAGGAGAGGGCTGCACTGTGGCAAGACCTTGTCCGTCGGGTAAATGACATAGGCACGCATAATAGGACATATGAGCAGGTACATCACTGCAGTGATTTAATCAGACATGTCCGTCAGCTTGCGTCGGATATCCACGGGCCATAGGTCGCCACAGGTGGTGGGGTGGCTACACATCCCCGACTCACCAGACTGGAGGGACTACTCATGAGTGTAGTGGCTCCAGTCCGCCAGCAACAACAACAGCAGCAGACATGCATTATGATGGAGGCTGGAGCCACGCAGCAGCAAGACAGTGAATGTGCAGGTAATATGCCATATGTATAGTTTACTGTTGTGTACACTGGTAGTTAATGCATGTGTGAGGTGTGTCCTTGGTTTGTAGCTGTCACCATAGGATTTAATGTGTAAGTGTGATATCCTCAATATTAGCAGCTGACCTGTGAAAGGTGACTGTTGTACTACTGACCTGTATCATACTCAGTAACAATGGCACAGTTGTGCCCACTGACATTAGTTTATTCACGTCTGCAGGTCCCTCTGGTATAACAGCAATGCAGCCTATCCATGCTGGTGAGTGTGTATTAACAATTCCTGTAATAGTTTTGATAGTAATAGTACTATTTGGCTCACTTAGTAGTGCTCTTTGTATGCATGTACGTGTGTCTGTGTGTTGATATCACGCATACTGAGTACTGTACAATTGTGTGAAACTGTGTGCATGTGTGCCTGTGTGCATGTGTGCATGTGTGCACCTGTGCATGTGTGCACGTGTGCATGTGTGCACCTGTGCATGCACGTGTGCATGTGTGCATGTGTGCACCTGTGCATGTGTACATGTGTGCATGTGTGCACGTGTGCACCTGTGCATGTGTGCATGTGTGCATGTGTGCACCTGTGCATGTGTGCATGTGTACATGTGTGCACCTGTGCATGTGTGCATGTATGCATGTGCACATATGTGCACATGTGCATGTGTGCATGTGTGCATGTGTGCATGTGTACATGTGTGCACCTGTGCATGTGTGCACGTGTGCATGTGTACATGTGTGCACGTGTGCATGTGCACATGTGTGCACCTGTACATATGTGTGCATGTGAATGTGTGCATGTGTGCATGTGTGCACATGTGCATGTGTGCATGTGTGCGCGTGTGCATGTGTGCATGTATACATGTGTGGACCTGTGCATGTGTGCATGTGTGCACCTGTGCATGTGTGCACCTGTGCATGTGTGCCTGTGTACATGTGTGCACCTGTGCATGTGTGCATGTGTGCACCTGTGCATGTGTGCACCTGCGCATGTGTGCATGTGTGCATGTGTGCATCACTGGTAATGTGTAGACATCGTAAACTGTGTTTCCTGTTTCCCTCCCACAGGTTCTGGTGCTGCTCTGGTGTCATGTAGCAGGGAACCTGAATCAGGTGCCGTGGGTACTGATAATGATGACATCTGTGTAATGGCACAGGAAGGTATGCCAGGGTCCGCCATTGGTAAGCCGACTGACAGTACACAGCTGTCAACCCCATCAATGCGCACAGTTATCCTGCCAATACACCCTTTGTCACCAATGTCCCTAGGTGATGGACAGCATACAGTGGGCATTGACCAGGGTAATGTGGTATCTGTGGCACATGCCTCCCCACACAGCAGCCATGGGCATGGCCCAGAGATGGTACCACACAGACAGATGTTCAGGGGTTCTCGTGGGAGCATCCATGGGCGTACTGCCCCTGTCAGACATGCCCACAGAGGTCTTACAACCTCAGCTATGTTTCGGGCTGTCATGCAGGCACAGTCACGTATGGAACGGTACACCAGACAGAGTCTGAGGGAGCTGACAGCATGTCGCACAGCCATGACTAACAGTATGCATGACATTGCGGCTGCCATCCATGATTTCACCGATGTCATGGACAGACGTTGTGGGGACATATTAGACCGGTTCCACAACTACATGTCCATGGGCCAGGGCGATGGTGGGCGGTTGAGGCGTCGATGTGGCCGTATGCCAGCAAAGCAGCAGCTGGCAGTCGTCGCAGATGACAACAGGGCCGCGGCCGCCCCCGTAGTGCCAGCAGCAGCCCCAGCAATGCTGGGTCTGTGCTGTCATCAGACCACCCCAGGAGACCACGTGCACGTGGCTCTGGCCAGGCCCGACAGGGATCTGTGTCCAGTCAATGAACACCTGCTTCTGATTACAGTACCCAGTCTGGGTTGGTACTGGATATGGTCCGTAGCACCCCTGCAAGGCACAGGTACCGTGTCCGTGGCCAGAGACACTGATCTGTATGAGCTGGCAGGTACAGTCTGTGGCTGTCCATAAACACCAGTATATGGCAGCCATGAGGTGGAACTGTGTGCATCCATACACACATGCAAATTGACAACACCTAGGGCTACCGCATACACGCACACACTGCATCAACATTGCCCCACCTTCTACTGTTGTCCATCACCAACACACATACACATACATGTCAATCGGTGGTATCGGTGGCTGACTCAGGCATACCAAGTTCACACCCTGTGCATATGATGAAACTGTGCCACCTCCTGCAATCTGTAACAACTGTGCAGGTACAGGTTAACATGTTGCTGATGCACAGGGTGACCACATAGATGTGTAGTAATAGTATCATGTTGTTAACAGTACTGTGTGCTGAATTAATTGTGGGTATATCACAGCATGCCTGATGCAGTAAGTGTGTGATTGTCATGTACTGTTGTCTACACCCATGGTAATTACCATAGTGTGTCATCTGCACATGTTGGCATACTGGTGGTAATGATGTCAACAGAAGGCTACATACATAGGTAGCACAGGGGATAAGGTAATGAATGTAGTAATACGCAATGATGGACATGTAAATTGCAAGTGGCATGTTGCCCACACTGGACTCTGCACTGCAGACGTTTGAGGATGTTGATATGTGTGCAGTACTACACGACTGGTACAGGACACACAGGAGCACCCTAGCACTGCATGCTCACATCTCATACCATGCTAGACAGCCCCAACACACAAAACTAACTGTCACAGGAGGGAGAGTCCCCATATATATCAGGGATACTGTGGTGGCAGGCCAGGTAGCATACATCCTACTAAGTATGGAACCACTGAGTGAAGGCTCAGTGTCTGTTATTTGACATGTGTATTACTGCAGGTATGAGCACATGGGTTTCCATCCAGTTATTGTACATCCTGACAGTACATGGTCTGTACACTTGTGTGAGCTGAGACTGGACCCTAGCCATCTGACCCGTGTATTTCCATGTACATGTGCATAGTGCCTGCATATTTGCAGTGTTACCTACTGGAAGTGGTACAGCTTGTTTGTTGTACAATGGACAACATGCAGCCCTGTTTACTGTAGCTTTGTTTGCATGCATGTTTGCTTGCAATTACCCTGGAATACTGATCACACCTGCAATGCATAGTTATAGAGCTTCTGTGGACTCCTAGTGCCATCTGCATAGCTTACTATATGTATGTCCATGTCCCACTTGACAGGATGTCACTGTTTGTCCTGTTCACATGTACATTGCCTGTGACACAGTGCATATGACTTACCTGGCATGTGTCCACATGAGCAGTCATATATGCTACTGCTAACTAATCACAGGCACTACACCTTCACATATTCATCTTCTGTTGAACTACCTGCTTCGCTAGGGATGGCCTGCACCTGTCACTCCTGGGCTTTCAGATATTGGCAAAGGCTCTTGCTACTCCCATAGTGCCTATGTTAGGCAAGGCTCAAATGACAAACCCACCTTCATAGGTATCACAAGGGATAAGAAACTAAGAGTAATGCTACCCAACGCCAGAAGTCTAAACCTCCAGATGCATGCACCCAAAACTCTCCTTGGCATGGAGAACATCGATATCTGTGCAGTAACAGATGCCTGGTTCAGGGCTACTGAGAGCACACCAGCACTACCAGGTTTAACCTGGTTGATTTCTTTGAAACAGTCACCAAGGCCATTGACGAGGGGAAGGTGGTTCACACAGCCTACCTGGACCTCGCAAAAGCCTTCACAACAATAACCCACTTGGGCATTCTAGAGAAGCTCACCAGCTTAAATATAAGCCCCTATGTCACTAGATGGATTGCACAGTGGCTCAAGGACAGAACCCACATGGTTAGAATTGCTGGAGCCATGCCAGACTCCAAACCAGTTACGAGTTGTGTCCCACAAGGCTCAGTCCTGGGACCTGTCTTGTTTGGTATATATTTATTGGAGGTACAGGCCAACATGGACGGACTGTGGCTGACCAAATATGCAGATGACTGCGAACTGGCCACCATAATCGACTCTCCAGCCGACATAAGCATCTTCCAAAGGGGCATCATAGAAACAGACAACTTGTGCCAGAGCCATGGCCTTCAGCTGAACAGTGTTTAGAAAGGGAAATGTGCATCCTGTAGTCTGTTCACCTAGTTGCCAAAAGTGACATTTTCCTCACACACACTAACCCCCCTCAGCCAAAAACACACACTTGTCATTTGCAGGATTCAAGCCCCTATCTGCCTATGTTATGACATTCAAGACGGACACATTAGCAGAGTGTGCTATTCGCATTACTGGGAGGTTTCCTTTCTCTTGCTGTACTTATAGGGTGCTGACATCATTGGTGTCTAGAAAGGGAAATGTGCATCCTGTAGTCTGCTCTCCAAGTTGCCACAAGGGACATTTCCCTCACACACACACTAATCCCCCCCAGATAAACACACACACTTACCATTTGCAGAATTCAAACCCCTACCTAACTATGGTATGACACTTGAGACAGACGCATTAGCAGAACATGCTATTCGCATTGCTGGGAGGTTTCCCTTCTCCTGCTATACTTATAGAGTGCTGACATCATCGGTGTTTAGAAAGGAGAATGTGCATCCTGTAGTCTGTTCTCCTAGTTGCCAAAAGGTACAATTCTCTCCCACAGACTTACACACACACCAACCCCACTCCTACACACACACTGAGCATTTGCAGGATTCAAACCCCTCCCTAACTATGTTATGACACTTATGATGGACGCATTAGCAGAGCGCGCTATTCGCATTACTGGGAGGTTGCTTTTCTCCTGCTATACTTATAGGGTGCTAACATCATCTGTGTTTAGAAAGGGGAATGTGCATCCTGTAGTGTGTTTTTCCAGTTGCCAAAAGGGACATTTCTCTCCCACATACTTACACACACACACCAACCCCACTCACACACACACACCCACCCACACGCTGACCATTTGCAGGATTCAAACCCCTACCTGATTATGTTATGACACGTGTGACGGACACATTAGCAGAGCACGCTATTTGCCTTACTGGGAGGTTTCTTTTCTCCTGCTGTACTTATAGGGTGCTGACATCATCAGTGTTTAGAAAGGGGAATGTGCATCCTGTGGGGAGGCAGACGCCAAGCACACTCTGGCTAAGCTGTCATTCCCTAGGGAAAACAGCCTAGTGTTGACCTCTACACCCATATGTTTAATTGTCAAATGCACATTATTTGTTGCTGATAGACTGTTTGCACATCTTTATTGCCATAGCATTCCCTGTTTGTATGAACAACTTGTGCATCTGTGGAAGATGTTTGCATATGGGAGGGATCCACTATATCACGTATGTCTCTGTAGTCATTTAACTGTGTGCACTGGGCAGACTGCTGTAATGTGGTTGGTTCCTGGAATAACACGTAAAAATACCAGATATGTGTGGGCAACTGCTAAACTGAGATTTGGCCTAAGTGTTTGAGCATGCCCAGTTCAGCCTTCCCATGGCATGTTGTCTGACATATGTCTCATTTATCAAAGTGTGTGAGCATGCCCAGTGTGAGCATTCCATATGTTGAACTCTGCAGCAGCCCACCACATTTGTGGATGAGTGTGAACTTCAACAAATATCACCCGTTTATGGTTGTGTGTTGTGTGTCATGTTGTGTAGTTACTGTACAACTGCTTTGTGTGTGAACACAACAGGATTATACTGTGCCTGCATTGTTTGCATGGGATACTTTGCATACAGTTGTCAACATCCTTTCACACTGACCTAACACTGTAGTACTGTATAGTGTACTGGTAGTACTTTGACTGTGGTGGACAGTATCCTGGGCTTTAGTGCTATCACTGCTTTACATTTTGATAGTGAGCACAACAGCCTAGTTAGGGGCCAGTTTGTACATCTGACCATGTTGCATTCTGTTCAGATATGAACTACCTAAACCAGGCTTGTCCAACATTGGTAGTGTATTCCACAACATAAGTGTACATTTGCAAACACTAGCGATGTGCCCTAGTCCATGTCTAATGCTAGTTGGAGAGTGTGTTTGTCCTTCAACACACATTGTAAGTGGAGTTTGCCATGACATATGTCATGGTTAGTATACTGTGCCTCTGTTTCCCTGTGACATGACAGTGATACCCAGGATAAAGCTACCATCTCTCATCCATTCATCAAGATTCCTATTGAGGAAAATTGATAAGTGACTCTATGGGTAGCCTGTACTGGGAGTTCACTCATGGGTGGGGGTGGCTTCTGTGTTATGGATCATGCAGTACAGCTTGTCCTATGTAAGTCAGTGCTGGGGTTCAGGTCTCTCATGTGCATAGCTCACTGCCATTCAGATTGTACAAGGTGCAGCATGTTTATTGATACCAGCAACACAGGCAACACATGGCATCTGTGCAAGCTCTTTGATACTCCTTTTGAGGTACTGTTGAGGACTTTATGGTTGATGGAGGTGTCTGCCGAGGTACATCCCACAGGGGCTATTGTAGTCAATTGTACCACTGATGGAGGATGACTGCAGAGCCACAATGACCTCCCCTTATCTAGGTCTGACAACCTTCATGATTAGGTGGGTATATGGTATGTTTCTGTAAACACTACAGCACATGTTTGTCCAATGCAGGATATCTATCACCTTGTGTCCCCAGGTCTCTCATTACATGTTAACTACATAATGGGTTAACACCTATGTGGTAATTGGTGGGCACTTACTGTATATCCACAGGGGTTGACTATACACTTTTCTGCAATCAGCTTGCTGACATGGCTATGGCACCAGTTGTCTGTTTCTATGTGGCCCTTTTGTGGGATGCTTGTGTCAGCTGGTGGATCATATATGGTGAGCAGTTTGTAGTCCTCTGCAAACATGTTCAGACACAGTCCTTCCATGTTTGCCTGTACCTATGGGACATATATACCAGACGAGGGAGATCCCAGGACCAAGCCTTGTGGGATGCCAGTTATATCTGGTTTGTAGTCTGTCATGGCTGCAGCATGTCTGACAATGTCTGTTCTGTCCTTGGTCTGGTTTGCAACCCCTCTACTGACATAGGGGTTTATATTTAAGCTGGTGAGCTTATCTATAATGAACATGTAGGGTATTGTATAGAAGCCTTTGCAAGGTCCAGCTGCGCTGTGTGGACCACATTGCCCTCATCAATGACCTTAATGACTGTTTCAATTGAGTCAAACATGTTTAGGGGCAGGATCTGCACTTAAGAAAGCCACACTGGGTAGGGTCTGGTGTCAGTAGGTCCCCAATATCTTTATGTCTGTGGTACATGCTGATCCTTTCCATAGCTGTGCAGACCAAGCTTTTCAGGATTCTGGGGTAGTAGTTTTCAGTATTCATTCAGGCAACACCTTTGTTGAGAAGGACCACTGTTGTTGTACACTGCTCTTTGGGTACATATTCTGTGGTAAGGCTGACATTGAGCAGTAGTGTGATTTGGCATTCCATTCATCTTGGAGTCCATGTTGCACTCAGCCCAGGACACCATCTCATACCATTGCTGCTGTGTGTTTTGCTTTGTAGATGCTGGCTGTTACCTCAGCATCTGCAATGTCATGAGGCCAGCAGTCTGCTGGGATAGATATTCTGCATTCTGGGGGGGTGGGGGTTGCACTGCACCTGTCAGGATGTATGTTGGCAATATGTGTGTGTGTTTGTGATATTTGTGTGATTCAGAGCATATCTGTGAATTCCCAACACGGTTCCTACCATCAGTTGTGAAAGCCTTGGGATTATCCTTAGTATCCTGTATAATTTGTATCTTCATAGATTCATAGGTTCATACTAGGCTATCCACCCTAGGGCATTTGTTAGCCTAGCCAGAGAGAGTGTGTGGCTTTTGCCACCCCTTGCTATGTGAATATTATGGCCATTTATGATTTGCTTTGCTGTGCCTCTGTCTGGACATGACACAGTGAAGACCCCTAGTGTAACTCTACAATCATCCACCCACTTGGCAAAATTCCTGTTGAAGAGTGTCAGTGAGGGGCTCTGCCTAACATGGAGTGGGATTCTGGTCCAGGGTGTGGGGAGCCTCTGGATTATGTATCTGTCCCCCCAGCACATCCTATTTCATTATTTGTTGAGGTTGACATCTCTCACTCTCACAGCTCTGATGGCTTTGAGTTTTCTGGGGTGGAGCATGTCCATTACTCCTGTGTTGGGCATGGCCTTCTACAACAGGCATGCAATACCTCTGTGTAGGCAGTATGTGACTGCATTCAGCTGTGGTGTCTACCACCAGGCAGCATATGACGTATTTGAGACCCTTTATCCTCTAGGTGAGGTACCTTTGAGGTCTTTCTAACTGCTGCAGGTGTCAGGTAAGGTACATCCCATATGAGGCATTGTACTAGATTATGGGTGTGATAAGAGAACAGCATAGGGGCACAATGACCTCTGTTGACATAGATGTGAATCCTTTCCTGATACGGTGTCAAATGTAGACAGTCTTCCTAGCCACATTGGCAGTGTGAGTGTCACATAACAGGTTACTGTCCACTTGTGTCCCTAGGTCCCTGATTACTCCTTCCATACATAATGGTTTACCACCTATGTGGTAATTTGTGGTACCTTGTTTGGTATTTGGTGGGACATTCATACTGTCCAGTGTCTTCAGGACGGCTGGGTGGGGTTCCTGTGTGTGAGAGTGTGGTCTGTAGCATGCTACAGACTGTACAGCAGTCTTGCCTACAGTTAGTTGCACATGGGTGGACTCCAATGCCTTGTGCATTGTCAGTTACCTGGACGTATGGGTGTCTGTGCTGAATATGGATACTCACCCTTCTTTTATGTTTTGTTCCAGGTTTTGGGGCCATGACACATGATATGTGGTATAACCTGGTAGTGCTGGTGTGCTGTCAGGAGGCTTGCAGCAGGTTTCTGTCACTGCACAGACATCAATGTTCTCCATACTGGGGATGGCCTTGGGAGCATGCATATTGGGGTTTACACGTCTGGCATTGGTCAGCATTACCCTTATGTTTCTTTCCACTTATGTTTTCTAGGGTGGTGGGTTAGTCTTTTCAGCCTTGCCTACAAAAGGCTCTATGGAGGTGGCAAAGGCCTTATCCAATATCCAGACGCCCAGGGGTAACAGGTGCAAGCCATCCCGAGAACAGCTGCATGGCTTGTCAAGTATGACATCCCAAGCAGACAGACATTGGATCCCCTTGGAATGACACCAGCAAGTGTGCCACTTGCTATGACTGATCATTCCGTGTTTGTACTGTGGCATTATTCTTGGTAAGGGTAGGATGCTGCAAATGGTGAGTGTCATACTGGCCTGGACTACATAATCAGAGAGCTCATCTATGTCTCTTTTCATGTAGTCTAGGGAGGTACATCTCAGGTCATTCACACTAGCATCATATTTCTACTTGCTTTGGAGTGACCTGCATACTTCTGTTATGTGGCGTATTGTGGCAGCCTACAGGCAGCTTACTGTACCCTTTCCCTTGTTCAGTCTGGTGTGCGGGACAGCAGGGTGTCTGACTATGGAGTCACCTATTACAACTGTATCAGGCATGTTGTTTCTCCTTCTGGCCTGTGACTGTTTGGCACACCAGCTTTGTGTACTATGTGTTGCATGTGCTATGTTTGGAGGTTGTTTGATTGGGTGTCTGCTTTAGAGGCCTCTGTTGGTGTGCTGTGTTTGTAATTCGTGCCCCCGGGAATGTTTTTCTGTATTTATGTGTTTGGTTTGCAGTTGTGATAGGTCTATGTGGGACTGTGTTTGTGGTGTGTGTGGTTACCTTCTCCTCCTGACTAGTTTTGGGAGTACTGAGTTGAGGGAGCTGAGCCTCCAGTTTGGATAGATGGTTGCATCTCTCACATATATTTGTATTTCTTGGGTGGAGTTGGGGGTTGTCTGTGTACTTGGGGCAGGTGTAACATTGCCTCAGGATTCACAGATTCAACTTGTTGTGGCTGGCCTTAGTGGATTGTATGTGTGGACATATTTTATTGCCATACTACTGATCAGTGATTACTTCATTGTTTATGTTTGCTCTCTCATGTAGTAGCTTCCTCATTCTCTTGCATGGTTTGGTTATGGCTGGTGTCCACAATGCCAGATGCCTGTGTGTATGGCATTGTGTCTTGTTTTAATTTAGGATTGCATAATCCAAGCATTCCTGGCAGTGTTCATGGAATGGCTGTATTACAGGATCTGAGGTGTGGCCCATATTTTGCACCTGCACAGGACCTTTAATGGGTTCCACATCAGTTTGGAGGAGTGCAAATATTGCTTTACACATGTTTTCCACTGTGGTTTTCTGGCCAGGGACTGTGGTCAGGATTTGTATATCCAGTGTGATTACTCTATGGTCTGGTTTTACCAGTGAGCAATACACTTCTCATCTTGCCATCCAGTACCCATGTTGCTGATTATCACATCCAGTATGCTTACCCCTCTTGTGGGAGTGGTACATTGTTCCTGGGCCTTTTGGTTTATGGATTCTATGAACTTTTGTCCTACACTGTTGGAGCTAGTATAATGCTCCCAGTCTATGTCTGGGTATTTTCAGTCACCCAATATAATGTGGTTTGGAGGACTTGATATATTCATGTATTCCAGCATAGGCCAGGTGCAGTTCCTGGTGTTGGGACAGTAGTCTGTAGCAGGCTATAAACTGGGGGGGGGGGTAGTTTTAGCCACTGTTACTTGACCATGGCTAGTCCATACTGCTTCTTGTTGTGGTACCAACATGGGGGTGTGGTTATCCTTGACAATTCTTGCTAGTCACCCTCCTTTTGTAGCTTGTTCCATGTTTTGAGTCTGTACAGCACAGTATGAGGTGTAACCTGGTAGTGTTAGGGTGCTGTTGTGAGCCTTGACTCAGTTTTCTGTTACAGCACAGATATCAACATTCTCCATACTGGGTGAGTTTAGACTGCATGCATCTTGCTGTTTCGACTTATCCCTTATCTTATTCTTATCCCTTCTGATACCAATGGAGATAGGTTTGTGTTTTGAGCCTTACCTATTCAGGGCACACTGTGGGTAACAACAGCCTTTGCCAGTATCCATACGGCCTGAACTGATAGGTGCATGCCAGTCCTAGCAGGTGGAGCATCATGTCATGCTCAGCATGTCATCCCAGACTGGCACACATTGGATCCCCTTTGACTAACTGCGATACTTTAGTCAATTATTGCACTTGATCATCTCATTGTCATATTGTGGCATGATGCTTGGTGAGGGTAGGATGTTAGTCAGGGTCCTCAGGTGTGCATATAGTACATGGTGTTACATTACTTAACACATGGCATTCATGCCTCAGGTGGTGCTGCAGGGCTGCCTCTGTCGGATGTGCATATTACACTTCCCTGTACATGTTTGTGAGCAGGTCATGTCATTGTAGGCATCCATGTTATTATTTGAGTGAGTCAGAGGAGGTATCATTCCCAGGGTGCCTACTGAGCCAGTGTATGTGCTATGCGTTGCCTCTTTGCCAAGGCCAGGGCATACTGGGCACGCCTCCTTCTGCCTACTGGGGCAGGCTCAGGTTGTTCCTCCTCCGAGTCACGCTCTGCCTGTGATGGCCTTGGCAATGGTGGGGGGATGTTTGGCCCAGCCCTATGCTGGTCCTGCTGCAGCTGTTTTCGCAAGATCATATTATGTAGCATAGCACATAAAATGACAATTTGGGTACATGTAGTTGGTGTGTACTGCAAGGCTCCACCAGATGTGTCCAGACACCGGAACCGTGACTTGAGCAGCCCAAACACACGCTCTATTACATTACGTGTTTGTGCGTGTGCCTCATTATGGCGTTCCTGTTCAGGTGTGTGCGCGTTTCTGATGGGTGTCATCAGCCACGGCTCCAGTGCATAACCTGCATCCCCACTAGGTGTCCGTGCGGGATGTCCCCATTGGCAAATGTCTGGTACAGCTGCGTCAAATGCCAGATGTGGGAATCATGGTAGCTCCCAGGACAGCCAGCACACACATTCATTATTATGCCCTGGGCATCACACACGACCTGGCAGTTGATGGAGGGGAAGCCCTTGTGGTTGATGTATGCCCTACCCCGCTCACCGGCTGGTGCTTTGATGCATATGTGCGTGCAGTCTATTGCACCCACTACCTCAGGGTATTCCGCTATTTGCTGGAAGAGACGCATATTGCTGGCCAATACCTCACGGGCATTGGGGAAATATACATGATCACCGACATGTGCTGACATGGCATCCAGGAACTGGTGCAGTACCCTGGAGGCTGATGCCTGTGATATCCCCATCATATCACCAGTTGGTCTCTGGAAGGTACCTGTTGCTAGTATTCTTAGGCCAACACATACCTTGGTTTCCACTGGGATGGGTTCCCTCTGTTGGTTCTGTGTGTGAGGCGTGGCCTGCACAGCTCCACTATTTGCTGCAGGAGGTCTCTGTCCACTCTATAGCGCTCTACTATCTCCAGCTCATGTAACCCATGGTAGGTTACCCTGGGCCTGTACACTCTTCTCCGTCTCCTCACTGTGGGTTGTCTGGCACCATCTGCATTGTCACCACCCTCAGCAAGTCGCCTATGTCTCATTATGACAGCTATGGCAGCCCCTAACATTTCTGCTCTGAGTACAGCTTTTTCAGTTTTCACTTCTAATAGCTTACTCCTGTCTTGCAGTGTCTCTTGAGAGAAACATCCTGCACTGCTGTTTGCAGAGTTTTAAGTGCGGGGCTGGGCTGTTATTCTGCCTGTGTAATTGCCTGCTTCTAATTGTTTTCACCTGCTAGGTCCAGCAGTATTCCCTGCTAGCTTCCTACTAAATCTGTTGCTTCCTTTTTTCTCTGTGTTTCCTCAGGGAGGAGCCGTGTGCAAACCAGCAGAAACATGCTCACAGTGGCTTACACGTGCGCACACATGCTTACACGGTTCAGAATCTGCTTATTAGGATTAAAATGCATGCACACCCGCGCAAACAGTGTTAAACATCTCCCAACACGCTCCCACATGCTCAGTCTGCCTTACACGCGCATGCACTGTCTTACTCGGGCTTCATGGTGCGCACATGTGTGCATGCACGCCCAGCAAGAAACTTTGGTGTAGGCAACAGTGTACACCTTCCATTTCTTGACTTTCTCAAGCTTATCTAGTGGCACACCTCTTTCCATGATATCTGTCTGACATCTGTCATGTAACTCTGACCTCCAATGAACTGCATTTCTTTCTGCCATTCCCCCCTGTGATGTCACCTATCTCCTACTCTGTTCCTCCCCCTTATGTAACTCTTACACTACTCAGAATGTGCTAATTTGCTATGTGACAGTGGAATTCAGTATCCTAACACTCATTTGCATCAGATTGCCTACTAATGCTTAGTTACATGTCTTAAACTCAGCTTCCCCCCTTAGCAACCACTACACGGTTGCCATGTTGGTTTTGGTCTGCTGGTCCCTGCATTGACATTCCATGTATTGCATAAAACCCACATTTGTGGGTTTATAACCTTCGTTTTGATGTTTTATACAGCGCAGCCCGTTTACGCGGGGCTGCGCTGGGTTTAAACATCGGCAATCGCCGAAAAAAAAAAAATTATATTTTTCATATGGCCACATATTTGGCCATTGGCATGCTGCCTGACACATATGCACCCTTTATTTGGAGCTGACATGGCTCCATTGCAGTTTTTGCAGAAACGTACTCAGTTGTCAACTGAGTACATTTCTGCAGCTAAAACAGCTCTTACACGGGCTGTTCTGGGCTTCCTGGATCGCTAATCATCCTCATTTGCATGCTATTCAGCTGCAAGTGAGGTGATTAGCTTATCCACGCCCACTCCATGTAAGAGACGTTTTAGCTTGTCTCTTACATGGACTTTGGGCTGTTCCTGGATCGCGAAGGCTGCATGGAGTCTTACACTACTCTTAGACTCCGTGCAAGCCTTCGTGAATCCGGCCCATAGTTTATCCTGATTTTGAGCAAGAACAGAGCCAGATTTTAGTTAGGATTAATAACGTTGTCTGCTGCTCTGTATTCATATTGTAATAAAACATGTTCAGCATAAGCAGAAAGTGATCCTTGAAACATTTATAACATAATGCATGTTCCAGATTTTGAATATAAAGCAAAGCCTTTTAAGCTCCTGAATGTATGCTTTTTGTTGTGCATCAAGGTATGCATGTGTTAATGTTAAAGTGTGTTTACACTGCTGTGGGCAGTCGATATTCACACCGGCCATGGCAGTGTGCAATGGTATTACAGTAGATTAATTTTCACTCGTCATGTATATGAGGGCAAATCTTCCTTTCTTGCTGTGTTAATAGTGACATTGCTTTGGTGTGCAGCTTTACCAACTTCTATAGAGGAGATGTTGCACTGCTTTTACTAGTGATAGGTACAGCAGTGACAGGTCTCTGGTTCTTGTGATAGGTATGGCAGTGACAGGTTCCTTGTGAGTATGCAAGCCAATATCAATGCTGCCACCCTATGTGATGTACAGGATTTTGTTATTCCTATGGACTAGGGTACTGTGGGTTATGGATACTAGATAGGCCATTATGTGTCATAAGGAACACCGGCCTTCCCCATAGTATAAACTGGAATATGGTGTAATGTAAGTCTAGCATATCTAAGATCTGTGGATATATGTATATGTTATTGAAATATGTGCATTATCAGCTCATAAAAATAGTATGATCATTTACTCTTATCTCTATATACTTGTAGGCATATTGCACATAATCTGTACCTGTATACAGCTGCAGCCTATGGTGCAGTGTGTACTTTCTGTAAAACACATTGACGTTTGCATGTATGGCATAAATTAAGGCCATTATGTAGATGCATTCATTTGACACTGTCTGTACATGTGTAACCACTGACAACACATAAGGTACTCCATGTCTACAGCAACAGCATATGCATTGAAACAACAGGTTCAGTGTGTTTATATGCATGTAGGCACTGTGTGACCTTTTCAGTTCACTTAACATAGCATCTCCTGTGTGTCAGAAACATGGCCTTGGAGTATACGTATGTATGTACTCACATGTATGCATGCCATCAACATATCCACACAATGCTTATGGCTGATCAAATACAGTTAAATATTTGTGACTGACAACATGTTCTGCACTGAACTATAACTCTGATGTCCCATAAGCACAAGTCCCTTTGATGACAAAGGAACACATACATGTTGACAGTCTAATGCCATAAATAAATAGAATTTCAGCATAGTTTGGGGTAGTGTAATACACACCGTAGTACCTTTCTTCATTAAAGTGCATGCTTGATGAAGTCACGTGTATGCATAAACTGCTCTTACGGTACCTTCAATGACTCTGGTATGTGTGTCATAATGTATATTGTGATGCATGTGCACATATGCATTCACAGACATTATATGTGAACAGGAGTAATACGTAGCAAAGCTATGCAGTGTGCAACTTGTCATGCTGGAATTCTGTATTAAAAGAACATTTCTTAAATGCATATAACATTGCTACCATGTGGTGCATATACACATCACATTTAATCCTTTAGCACATGCATGCAATGTGCCCACGAGAAGACATGGACCATATTCTAGCACATGTGTGGCATTGTCATGAAGGTGGCACCCTATACGTGCAGTATTTTTACTAATATGTGATTAGAATACAGTTCCTATGTGAGTTCTTCTGTAGGCTATCTGAGCAGTAGCATGCGGCACATCATTCTGTTTTTCGCAATGTGCATATTGCCTTAACTGCATGTTGCAGCCCTACATGTGTGCTCCCATACTTCATCTCTACATCTCTTAAAGAGGCAGTGTCTAACAAATGTAATCTTTTTGTCTTGTTTTGAAATGCTCAGCATTCAACACACTCACTTCTGCATATGCTCGTTTCACAGTGACTCGCTATATTATGGATATATACAATTAGAAACATAGCACATGTCACATGCAGAGGGCCAGTGCACATTCTTGAATTATTTCAACATCTTCCTGATATGCCTGTGCTGTATGATGTTTTTTTTTTTTGCATTATATCTTTCAGAGGAACCATGGGAGGTAAGTCGACTTGTACAGTGCCCATGCTGACATCATGCTTCAAGTATACAGAAGCATGGGACATCGTCATCATCACCACAATCTGCAGCCCATGCTGTCATTCCACCAGGACCCTTTAATATTCCCCTCACCATGGATGATCAATTCAGGAAATAAATGTGACAGGTTTTTAATGACATCTTCTCCTGGAAGGAGATACAGGTGATGATACAGAACATATTTATAGAAATGAGTTGATCCATGCAGCAGACATTCCATGATGCTCTTACTGACCTGATCATGGAAGATGGGCCCTAAAAGTATTGTCTCTGTGCTCTTTAGCCATTTCCATAGGCCCTAAATATACATGCCAGATATGCATATAGATTTTATTACAGTACTCACTAGATGTCAGTTCCTAACACACACAGATGTAATTGTCTAGTAGAGCATGTTGATATTGTAATGATGACACATGATAGCCAGTGACATTAATGTTACTGCTTATGCTGCCATCACTTGGCACATTATATACTTTGTCTACCAGCGTATGATTATCCATTGCTCTTGCTGGGACTCTGTGTCTATTATTACAAGGCAAACAATGGTCCTTTGGGTGTCTGGCAACATTTGTGTGAACTGCAACATATTGTGCTTTGACAGTGCTTTCATGGAGGTAATTATACTCATTCACTGTGTGTATGTGACAGTCATTACTCAGTAATAACACAACTGTAGCAATGCTTTCCACATGTATAGAGAACATAAGTTACATTCTACTCACATGTGACACATAGATACAACATGAAAGGTCATGAATCCCTATGTGATACAGGTACTGAGTACTTGGCATGTCATACATTTGATGATATGCTTTGCAGTGTGCATGAGTTCCTCTGCTACTACCTGTGGAAGACCATCAAAGTACAAGTCTTGTGTTTTTAGTACAACATATGCCATCTCATATGCTGACACTCTTTATGCTCTGTGTATTTACAGGTAAGGCCAGCCATCTGCATTATAGTGTATGTTAAGGCTACTAATAAACCTGTCTGTACTTGGGTGGCAACAGTGCATGCAAAATTGTGTGTTCATCCTGATACTATTTACAGTTGTCACATATACATGGTTGTATGCAGCTGTGACGAGGGCCACACTGCCACTGCACTGGCATGTTTCCCTGTTGTTGTCACCATTTCATGTGTATCCTGCATATTCTGTGTGTATTCCATGCTTATCAGTCTGTCAGCTGTGTGGCTGTATACATGTATGCCACATATATGCCACATATGCAGATTAATGTCCATATTGCATGTTTAACTATGCATAGATTGTATCTGTGCTGAACATACTCATGTTTGACTGTGTCATTCTGAAACAATAATCACTCAGTGTTGTAATGTGCTGAGTTACAACTATAACTTTCTTCTGCCTACCATTCCACACCATGTTCAGTGCTGTCCTGTGCAGATTGTACTGTCACAGTTATTCCTCTGTGTGTGTGTACCCACACAGTATACCTAACTTTGTAATACTTCATTGTCCCGATTTAGACAGATTGCCCACATTTAAAGGTGTTCATCTAGCCACATTCTCATATTTAATTTATACAGAATGTAAACGTGCTACACATTGCACCTTTGTAACACATATACATGACACTGACATGGACCCTGGCCATGTACCTCTGTTGGCTTGTGGTCACATAACCAGACTCACACATCAGGGTTATTATGATTGTGATTCGCCCTTTCCAATATGCTTGCATGACAATACTTATAATTATGGTGTAAACTAATGACATATTACCGACGGGCATTGTACATTACTAATATGCTATAGCTCATTGTGTTGCACTCTCTAATTTGTCCCATCAGTGCAGCCAATTATCTTGTTTCTCATCTACTAACCTACCAATTAACATGAGGCACACCAAGGTTCTCTTCGTTTTCATTAAAAAACCCTTTTCTCATTCATGTGACTCAGTCCTTTGTAACAAGTGCATGTACAAGGGCCAGTGTTACATGATATTGTATTATGATGTTAAATGCTAGCAACCTTGGTCTCATATACAAATATACTCTCATCATGTGAGCGTTTTACCATAACTGAGTCAGTCTTCATACACCACCATTACTGGTTGTCCATACTGCAGCAAGTGATATGACAGGCATTTCTACACAAGTATTATGTGTGATTGGAATATTTTGGTGTACTACATGTTTAATTTTAAATACCATAAAAGTGCATGCTATTTGGGCCCTGAATGGTGTCTACTGCTTTTCCTCAATGTATTCACCTTTATCACATTCAGGTACTGATACACCATCGCAATAGCTTTAGCCAGGGACACACATGAACCTCTTTCATGCACTAATGTATTTCTTTGGATGTGTAACTAACCATGTATATCATTTTAAATTCATGTATGTTTCTGTACAGTGCACATGGTGTGTCACCATTTACATTTTCTGTGGACATGGTGTATGTTGGACTGTGTGCTGTCCTACAACTCAGTGCCACTGCCCATACCTACCACCTAATACTTAACTACATATAATCGACTGCCTACAGAGACTTTCCACTGATATCTGCCAACTATTTTCTGTATGTACTAAAGTATGCTGTACTGCTCAGTTATGGTCTATGATGACTCTTCTTCCATTACATATCCAGCAGTGTGGTCACATGATGACTCCACCTCCATTGTGCCTATGCTTGCCACACTGCACACAGTAATGCCAAACATTCATACTATGCAAAATTATGTTTCCAGTAGAGAGATTTGTGCCATTGTATACAGCAAACCTACCTAGAGTAGGCTAGATCATGTCGTGCGTTACTACTTTTGCATGCAGTTTTCAGTCATGTAGCGTAACATGTGCATGTGCATATTTGTTGCATAAACATTGTTTCACTCAAAATAAACAGTAATATCCTTTGTAGTTGCACAGCCAATGTTGTTTACACTGCCAGCTGGCATAGCATTCGTGAGCGTCTGACACATTTTTAGGTGTATATGCCACTGTATGACAGATCCGTGTACGTAGCTATGCCCACATGCAAGTGGCATGTCTGTAGTTCAGAATGTGCTATTCTGGGAATAAACAGCCTTCATGATAGACATGTTATACCAACATCCATTCAGAGCCCATCTTTGCTGTAGCTGCTTCAACCCTTCTCAACACTGCAGCTTTCCATTGGCACACTCAGTAGCATTTGTTAACATGTTAGCAAATACATGGGTTCCCCCCACAGTTTATGTGAGTTGCTGATTTTCCTCCACCTCCCTATTTGTCAGCTGTCTGCCTAGGTTGTGTATATCTTCATGACCCCATCCATGTGTTTTGCACCTCCGTCTTGTCTTGTCATATGTCTTCTCTGTTTCTTATTCACATCCTTCCCCCTTTTCCTACTGATTCACCCATCCATCCTCTATCCAGAAAAAGAGAGGCCTATCCCCACCAAAGAAAAATTCCCATGTCCCTCTTACAATCTTGCTGCCGACCTTCCTTTCTTCCAAATGTTTTTTCCTGTTTTCCCATTACCACTTCAGTTTCCAATTCCTCCATTTCTTGAGTTGTTTGCACGTTTCTCAAATACATCCTGCTGCCAGCATATTTTACATGAATGATGTATACAACAATGATGATGCAATTTGGTACGCTACATCACCAATTTTTTGATGTTCTGAGATAATTGATGATATATGCAATATAGGCACTTTTCCACATATTTGTTACATGTCCTTCTGTAAATTGCTGTGCTTTCAGTTTTGTTAGTATTTACTATTGTATATAGTCATTTTTTGCATTTGTTTCACTCAATCTCAGTTTGTACTGCTAGTATTTTCTGCTGCATTCAGTAAAACTGAAAATAAATTTATGACTTTTGTTTGCCTGGCATGAGCAGTGTTTATACATTTATGTTTATTATAAAAAGGAAACACTTGTTTGATATCTATAAATACCAATAGTTTCATGAATCTTAGTATTAAATACATCCCATCTTACAAAGTCAAATTCAGTCAAGAATAACTGCTTCAGTCGTTCCCTAATATTTCTAACAAACACTGACTTCTAGGCACTATACATGTAGATATTTTGTATGTGGCTTACTTTGGTAGTGATATTAGCAAAATGCCTCTGATGTGAAAATTTACAGATGAGTTAAATACTGAATATTTGTTAATCTCCATATCATTTCATACTAGTAAAAGCCTTGGTTTGAAACGTATAGCTCTGTCATTCTGGTTGCTTCTTAAGCATGTTATCTTCATAATGCAATTGTATAACTTTCTTGATTGCACCTGGATATTGATTACACATCTAGCTTAACTACTCTGTTACCCCTTTTTGCCATTACCACATGGCTTGGGCTAAGTCTGAAATTGTTCTAAGTGACCATCCCACTCACCCAGCATAAAATGTAAATTAACAAAATAGATGCCTGTAGTTACACTGTCGTGTAGCGGGAGCACCTCTCATGTCATTTTTAATGTATTTTTTTCAAAGTATTCCAGAGTAACAGCAAAATGTTTTTGGAATTGAGAGTAGATAGTTACAATTTCTTTTTAGCTTACATGGCTTCAGAAATTACAGAGATCTTTTCAGAAAATAGGGCATGGTGTTAGTGCTCAGGGTAACTTGCTACCCCAAGTGTAAATCATTTTGGTATCTGTTCCAACAAGTAAACCATGTAAGTTTGCCAGAAAAAGATCAGACAAGAAGCATGTCAGCTAGAACAAGAGCTTTCCACATTTCGGGAGTCAGGTAATCGAAACTTGAAGTATGCTAAAGCACAAAAATCCTCATACAGAGCAGGTCATAAGGCAAATGTTTCATAGTATTTGCATCTTGCATATTAAATGCGTTATCTGCAAAGTATATTCGTTGATTGGCTATTTTTGTTTCATTTTTTATCAACTCACAATGGTGGCAAGACCATCCTTAAGTGATTTAGTGTTCATTTCTGCATTTTATATTTTCATGCAATATTTTGATATTATTTGTTATTATTGTTTTACGGCATTACATATTTTCATCAGGACAGCAATGTATTTACCTTTTGTTTTTTGCAAAGAGAGTTGATATAATAATGCTTTCATAAAGATTTGTTTTAAATTAATTTTAAGATCAACTGCAGCATCTCATAATCATTAGTAAACATTTCATAAAGTAGATGTTTAAAATATTTAATTTGATTGACATTCAGAAAACTGCATTCCAGTAAGAAAAGGTGCAGTACAGACAGCCTGTGAGATATTTATTTTCCTTGCCAGAGGGTATCAGTACTACAGACGCTCGTGACAGGATATACTTTATGTCTCAAGAGTTCCTGCATCTGTACCTCTGTGCCACTAGCTGCGCAGAAGTGTAAGGCGGAATCTTGTAACATCACCTTACTGAGGCTGAACACCCAGAGAGTGTTGTTGTGTTTTGTCAATTTAAATCGACCACTCATTTTGGTTTTACCATAAGTATGAATCATGACCTGTAATCCATGGTTAGGCACCTGTTTGTACCACACAATAGTGTCATCAGCAGCTCTGACTTTGCAGGAAAACTCCACATCTTTACCCTCATTTGCAGCAAGTGTATGTGGTGTCTGTGTTACTGCTTCCTGGCTCTGCACACCTAAAATAAAATAAATACTTTTTAAAAAAATGTTTCTTCATATATCGTTCTCCACCAAACTGGAAATTAACAAAAATAAGTATAAAATACAAAATACAGATTACTGGATACACAACAAACAATGATCAGGCAATTTAGTATTTCCTTACTTGTGTAAAGTGTCAGAAGAAAAGTGACAAAGTAAGCATATTCCATTGCCTTCTCTTATGTCTCTCTATAAATGCTTGCAGTATTAAATACATATGCTAAGACCCACCTTTTCAGCAATTTGAAACTCCACCTTTTCTGTCCTCTTCATTGACCTCCCTCAAGCAATAACTGCATAAATAAAAGTACTGAAAGGATAATGCTGCTTAGACATTGGCGACCCCTACTGGTGATCTCTGGTATGATATAAACAAGTTCACAAACACATTCTTAATGAGACATGGCTGTACCAAATGTATGCACACATCATGATTGTTATCTAATTTTCCATCTTCTAAAATATATTTGACAGTGATAAAGCAATGTGCAGCAAATAATGGAAGGATAGAACTATTGCAATCACCATGACTCAGGTGCATTACTGTTAACTATCCAGATTGCGCAGAATGTCCAGATTTTTGCCTCATATTTTTGGTCTCTTCCTCATAAACTTGTGCTTTTCTGGTAAATCAGTGAAGACTTAGTTTACTAAATAATAACAGTCATTTAAGTTTCAGACTTCGTATCATTGGAAAATGTATGGTAACATAAAACATTTTATTCTAGTAACTTTCTAAGTTTATATGAGCAATATTTAAAATGTCCTGCCATGATTTTTAGCTTTGTCCACATTTCTTGTGCTAAGATGTTGAGAGGTATGCTCAGGTGGCTTTTTGAAATCAAGCTTTGAACTTTTTGCTGCAGTGCTGTAAGGTCATGTGATAACGCCTTCCCATAACTTACTGAGCTGGCTTTGAACTGAGTTGATATTTACTCTTTCAGTCTAGCAAGGAAAGGCCTTCATGTCTATCTGTTTTAAAGTCTGAGAAGAAGCATAACAAATAAAGAAATCCACATCTTTTCAAAGTTAGACAACAATTTATGTTTACCTTTTATCATAAAACATTACTCAAAATTTAATAAAGTATGTTGTTTGTCTTCCTTAATATGGATTTCTGTAAAATACTTAACTTTAAGAGAAGTGACTGTTTCTGTTCTAAAGAAGATCAAATTCTCTCACATTAATTCTGCAAAACATGTAGTTGTTTTACCAGGCGTCTGTTATCACATATACAGAGTTAAGTGCAAAGCCTATAAACTCTGATCTGTCGTATTCTTCATCTTTATTTTTACACCATGTAACTAAAAACAATGCAAGCAGAGCTTTAGATGCATAGCTCAGTACCCTTTAGATGTCCAGTCTATTCCCTGACCCAGTTACATTCATTCATTCTCTGTCTTTTGTCTTTAAAGAGTTTATGTGGGAGGATCCATCAGCTTAGCTCTCCTCGTCTAGAACCACTTGTATCTCCATCAGCTCTGTCTCACTGTCCACAAAGGATACAATTTTGGGATGCACTTCCTGTGTGCCGAACTCATAAAATCGGTCAGCTTCTACCATGAAATGTCCACATTTTGTCATAACATGCCAATGCATTCATGTGAGTCCATCTGCATGTTTAACGCCCTAATACTCTACATTGTTTTGTGTGTGTGCACGTTTTTGTGTGTGTGTGTGTGTGTGTGTGTGTGTGTGTGTGTGTGTGTGTGTGTGTGTGTGTGTGTGTGTGTGTGTGTGTGTGTGTCTGCACGTGTGTGTTTACAATAGTAGTGAACAGTTCTCCACCCCCACTCTCTCCTGTTATACATTTAGCAGTGTATCCTGTCATGAGTAATTCACCATCTAAAATATAGCATGCACTCATGAAAATGGAACAGATTTCTTCCCTAGGATCTATCACCCCTTTATGTAATCTACTATTGTGAATGTTATACCTTCAGGTCTCTTGACAGTGAAGCCAAAGTCTCTTCATGAATGCAGTCAAACTTTCCCATTCTTTGCAGCTTTTTTGCAAAGTAAAACAATTCTCAAAACAGGGTCTTTTTACAGTCTCACCAAGATGTGCTTTGCATCTGTTTGTCTATCTATCTATCCATTTATCTATATCATTTAATGGCTGAAATGTTCAAGTAGAGCCTGTGCAGAGAAAAAATAATTAACAGGGTAAGTAGAAGAGCAGAAGAAAGTAAAGGAGAGGGATTAATTTGCTAACTGACTAAGTAAGCTGGTCCTTTGCAGAACTTTTCCATAATAACCCCAGCTACAAAGGTACAAGTAAAAGCAGTACACATGTAGAACCAGACACATGCAGTTACATTTTATGCTTCTAGCTCACCCAAGATGCTTTTGAAAGTGAGAAATTTGGAGTATATAAAGAACATTGATGCATGCGTAGGAAGAGAAGGCATACACCCCACAGGCAGTTACCCGAGATTAGGATTTAATCCTAGAACCTGAATCTGTAATGCAAAATGCATTAACCACTGAGCCAGCATGCCAGAATTAATAAGTAAAGCAAGCAATACACTGCAGAAGAATAGAGCAAGAAAGACAACTTGGTAGGAAAAACATCTATTTTCAGCAGATATTTTATTTTGTTTCTTATATTAACTAAAAGAGATGGTCCATCCAGCAGCAAAATATTCCATGCTGAACTTCAGGTAAGAACATTTAGGACATGCTTGGTAGATCATTATCTGTGCACTTCTAAGGCCTTATGTCATATGAGACTATATCTCAAAGAAATATAAAATTACAATGATAGGAGAATGCAGTAGTGTTGTGTACATTCATTTTCAGTAAGTGGCCACCTTCCATATAATTGCGCTTTTAAAATAAATCCTAATTGCATTTATCGCCATAATCATGTGCTCATCTAAACTGTAGCATAACTTGCAAGAGCAGTGACTAGCTAATGCCGACTACAGACATCAAGGTCAGCGCACTGTGTGTTCTGCAGCTGCTCAAGACATCCAACTATGTTCCAATATCCTTGCTTATTTGCACTGACATGGAACCCATACCTTACTTCATAGTTTCATAGTTTCATAGTATAGTACTAGGCTATCTGCCCTAGGGCATTTATAAGCCTAGCCAAAGTGTATGTGGCTTTCGCCACCCCATGTAATGATACAAAACTGTACAATTTAAATTAAATTTAGTTTACTGTGCCGCTATCTAGCAATGACACAGAGATGACCCCCCGGGGTAAACCTACGATCACCCATCCATTCATCCAGATTTTTCTTGAAGAGAGTCAGTGAGGGGCTCTGCCTAACATGGACAGGTATCCTGTTCCAGAGTGCGGGAAGCCTCTGGGTTATGAATCTGTCCCTCCAGCATGTCCTATTCATATTTGTGCTGAGGTTTAAATCTTTAGCTCTCGTGGCTCTGATGGATTTGGATTTTTTGAGGTGGAGCATGTCCATTAATTCTGAATTGGACATGGCCTTGTACGTAAGGCACAGATCACCTCTGAGCAGGCAGTATGCTACTGAATAGAGCTCGAGCTTTTTCAGTCTGGCAGCATATGACATATGCTGGAGACACTTGATCCTCTTGGTAAGGTACTTTTGGGGTCTCTCCAGCTGCTGCAGGTGCCGGGTGAGGTACATACCAAATGGGGCATTGTACTCAATCATAGGCCTGATAAGGGAGGAATATAAGGGTACAATGACATCCTTTGATCTGGATGTTAATCCCTTCATGATAAGGTGGGCAAGGTAGAAAATGTCTTTCTAACCACTTTGGCGACGTGGGTGTCAAATGAGAGGTCACTGTCAACTTGGGTCTCCAGGTCTCTGATTACTTTTTCCGTACTTAATGGATTACCACCTATGTGGTAATTTGTGGGTACTTTGTTTTTTCCATAGGGGATGACTATACATTTTTTGGCATTTAGTTTAAGGCCATGACTCTGGCACCAGTTGTCTGTTTGTGTGAGGCCCTTCTGGAGGATGCATGTGTCAGCTGGTGTGTCGACTTTGGCGCCTAGTTTGCAGTCATCCTGGAACTTTGTCAGCCTCAACCCCCCCATGTTTGCCTGCACATCTGAGAAATAAATGCCGAACAAAAGGGGTCCCAAGACAGAGCCCTGTGGGACTCCACTTGTGACTGGCTTAGAGTCTGACATAGCTCCAGCTATTCTGACTTTGTGGGTTCTGTCCTTTAGCCAGTTTGCAACCCATCTTGTGATAAACGGGTTCACATTTAAGCTGCTGAGCTTGTCTATGACGCCTGAGTGGGGTAGTGTGTCGAAGGCTTTTGCCAGATCCCGGTAGGCTGTATGAACTGCTTTGCCTTCAACGATGGCTCTAGTGACTGTTTCAAAAAAGTCCAGCAGGTTTAAAAGACAGGATCTGCCTTTTACAAAGCCGAACTGGGTAGGGTCAATTGTCTGTAGGTCCCTGATGTCTTTGTTTATGAGTTCCATAATGATGCTTTCCATAGCTTTGCAGACCAGGCTGGTCAAGCTTATGGGGCAGTAGTTTCCAGGGTCTGTAGCGGTGCCACCTTTGAGGAGTGGGACCACTGTAGCTGTACGCCAGTGTTCAGGGATGTATCCTGTAGCAAGGCTAAGATTAAACAGCGTTCTTATGTGCGGGTTTAGCTCCTCTAGGAGTTCATGTAGCACGCTCATCAGGTATTTCTTCAAGAAGAGAGTAAAGGTCTTCTGAAACTATCTTAAAAAAAATCATTTTGTGATTTACACTTCTAGCTTGGCTAAAATAGCAATTATACTAATTGTATTTTCTGCTCCTCATTAAGATGGGAAAAATTAGATGCTACAAGGACATAGTTATATTTTTAGTTATACAATGATGCCTGATTAGTATTTTAAAACGTGCATGCTGGCTAGCACAGAACTCACCATGCCCATAGTAAATAAATAAATAAAAAGAAGTCTGTGTGGAACCATTAATGTGGAAGTACAAAACAGACTTGTGTAAAACCTCAACATTCAGTTTACTTGTTTGTTTCTAAATGTCAAGTAGTCTGATTTGGTAAGCAGAACTCGCCACCTATGAAGACTATGGCTGACATTCACAAATGTTTGCTGCATCGCATTAAGTGCACCTGTGCAGCGAGCAGGGGAGAGCAGGGGGTAAAACACTCTAACATGATATGGCCAGCTGGAAAACAAGGCATAGCAGAGATATATATTAATGGCCATGATATAATACATGGTGTATGCTAATGAAGTACAAATAACGGTGGAGTGATTCAGAAATGTAGACTACTTTGTACTCATATTAACAATGTACATGATCATTTCACATGTTCAAGCAGAGAACAACTATAAAAAATGTAAGGTGGATGATGCAGTAATGGAAAACCTGTTATGTGGCGATTCTGTGTATAAGACATAGGGATCCCGAATCAGAAAGTGAACAAAGGTCTTGCCACAGCTATCGTCATTTGCACAGGTGGGGAAGGAAACTGTTTTACTGTACATTGCCTAAGCAAATATATACAAGTAGTAATGGTGCATACAAAAACACCAGACTGTCCTGCTGTGCTAATACATAATAGCATAGTGATTCTAAACATCAAATATAAATAGCCAAAGTTAGAATGTCATAAGGACAGGGAACAGATATCCTCACACACACAGGTGGGGGAAAGGGCACAGGAGTGCTTGTCTTTCACAGTGTGAGAATAATGATGTCTGACAAAATGAAGGCCTGAAGTTGCGTTCAGTGTGTAAACATATGGTGTGTTGGGGAATTACTGTGCCAAATAGTCTGGTACACTGTGTGTATGTGGGGGTGGGATGAACTATGGGCAGAGTTGGACTGCATGTGTCTCTGCAGGGACACAGCCTGTGCATATAGACCATCAAAGAGCTGTGCTATGCAGGTTCAAGGCAGGGGATTCATTCTCTGTCATGCACATCCCCACACATGAGAAGTGACTCTGTCAGGCATTTCTCTGTGTGTCCCATGCCCCTGGCTAGATGTTGGTGTTCTTCCTGAATGTGACCAATGTCTGCTGTGTGAGGTGTCAGCATGACCACAAGGATAGACTCTTCTGTGTTATATACATCCACACCAGTGTAGCACTGTCAGAGTGAGATTCACCTCTCCATGGCCACAACAGCTAAAATCTGAGGATGATACATACAGATAGTGGGTATCAAGGACTGACTTTCAACCACAACAGATGATCCAGAACTGATGTTGCATGCCCTCATCTGTCATTCATCTTATCCAAGTTGTCACACATGGTTCATGGTGTCCTGTAAGTCAACACTCACCACCTGGATGACTCTCACAGCCTCTTCTGAGGCCCTGGTGAAACTCACTTGTGCCTCTATTATGGTCCTGCATACACATTGGCTGGCAGCTGCTGACACACTATCCTACGAGTACCAATACTGACCCGCTACCGGTGTTGTACCTGCTGCCTACAAAGGCTAGGGGCAGGTTCTGAGATGTCTTTACCTGCAGACATCACATTTACATTATCTACAGTGTACCTATCAACCTGTCCACTCTGGTATGGTAATGTGACATGGGTAAGCACAGACATAGAGACTGTACCCATAGTCTGTCGACAGGCTGTGGGTGATACACTCCCTGTGTCTGACAAATGCAGTGCAGCCCCTGGCATGTGCCATATCATCCTTGCCATCATCATCATCACAGACTAAGGATCTTTCAACATCAGATGTTGTACTTATGCAGTGCTGGTGTTGGTCAATACATGACCTTTGAACATATGAAAACAAAAGTCATCCAGTGTAACTTTGCATAATCACCACAACTACACAAACAACAGATATTATGACAACTATAATGAAAGATGACTGCAAATTCAATGATGCCCATACCTTATGCAGGTGGTTGCTGCAAATCGATGCCAGATGTACCTATCCATAATAGGTGAGGTGTATTATAAACAACTGATGTTATAAAAGCTGCAAATGGGGGACATACCAAAAGGAGGAACACATACCTGTGGCATCACAAGTCAAAATCCCCCTGGGCCTCTCTATCTCCGCACCTACGTCCAGTACAACACTATGGAACTTTGAGGAGGTGATACTGACTTTGGGTGAGACCAGGAACTCCACTGTCTCTGTAACTGGTAGTTCAGTAAATGGACCACCACCTGTAGCCCTCCACTCCTATGTCATAGCCACACTCTGTTGGGGGAATTGCAAAATACATCACTGGCTCTTCATAGTACTATAATATAGTCTTACCCCTTGCCACCAACAATGTTCACATCCTGAACAATCAGTCAGCAGACACGATCACAGAAGGACTTGTTGAAGTTGTATCAGTCACATTTGTCCTACAGCAACAAAGACCAATATATATATATATATATATATATATATATATATATATGTATATATATATATATATATATATATATGTATATATATATATATATATATATATATATGGGTCTACTTCATCTGATCGACAGAGCAGTCGATCGAAATTCATTTGGTCGAAATTTCATATGATCGAAAACCAGTAATCAAGGCATAAAACTGGGATTTGTCCCCCTCCCCAATGTAGTGCTATCCTGGAGTAGATATGTATAGTTAGGGGGAGCACAGCCCCCCACAATGGAGGTCGAAGCCCCCCATCTATTTTCGTTTAAAATGTTTACATTTTGTGTTATTTTCTTCTTTTAACAAAAATAGGTGTGGGGCTTTGCTCCCCACACCTCCCAATATGGGGGGCTATGCCCCCCACCCCCAACAATATATATATCAACTCCAGGGTTGCACTAGATTGGGGAGGGGGACAAATCCCAGTTTTATGTCTTGAATACTGGTTTTTGATCATATGAACTTTCGACCAAATGAGTTTTGATCAAATGGTCTGTCGATCAAATTAAGTAGATCCATATATATATATATATATATATATATATATATATATATATATATATATATATATATATATATATTCCATGCACAATCAACTTAAGAATAATAATTGCAACTGCATGACTGTATTCCCATCAAATACACAACCCTCTCAACCAAAATACTTGCAATATACACAAAAGTCACCCAGCAAACTATTGTTGTAATTATCATGTGTGCACATGTTTGAAGGTAAGCAACATTACAAGAGCATATGGCAAATTAAAGTTCATACCATGCAAGTTTACTTTGCTTGGATGCTAGTATGACCAGTGCACCTGGGTGGACAATGGACACGTGGACAACTTGTAATAGTGAGATACAGAATAACAACTAAAAAGAATACTATGTATCCTGTACTACTTCTAGTACAAAGCATAAAAAATTATAACATCAATCAAAAGAATCAGTTGTAAAATGTAACATGTACCTGAAATGTGTCTGATTCATGCCTTAATAGAACTAAGGTATCCTGCAATAGTTTGTTTGTACAAATCTAGATTTCTCTTCTGTAGCTCCACGGTAATACCTGCACTACATCAATTTTATGTCCTGTAGATTCCACTCTCTGGCCATGATGTGTGGGCTAATTATTGCTCATAGGTTCATAGGTTCATAGGTTCATACTAGGCTATCTGCCCTGGGGCAATTATAAGCCTAGCCCGATTCTGTATGGCTTACGCCACCCCTTGATTTGAGTATACTGTGCCCTTTTTAAGGTTTAGTTTACTGTGCCTCTGTCTAATAGTGTCACGGGAGTAATCCCTGGGACAAACCTATGATCCCCCATACACCTATCGAGATTCTTCTTGAAGAGATTCAGTGAGGTGCTCTGCCTCACATGAACTGGAATTCTATTCCAGAGTGAAGGGAGCCTCTGGTTTATGAACCTGTCCCTCCAGCAAGTTCTATTTATTTCTGTGCTGAGGTTCAAGTCCCTCAAGCGTGTGGCTCTAAGGGATTTAGATTTACTGAGGTGGAGCATGTCCATTAATTCTGGATTTGACATAGCTTTGTATGTCAGGCATAGATTGCCTCGAAGTAGGCGGTATGCAACTGAGTAGAGCTGGAGTTTTTTTAACCGAGCAGCATATGGCATCTGTTTGAGACCCTTGATCCTCTTGGTGAGATACTTTTGGGGTCATTCTAATTGCTGCAGGTGTCGGGTAAGGTACATCTCAAAAGGGGCATTGTATTCTATGATGGGCCTGATGAGGGATAAATAAAGGGGCACAATTACCTCTCTTGATCTAGATGTGAAACCCTTCGTGATGAAGTGGGCTATGTATAAGGTCTTTCTAACCACTTTGGCAATGTGGTTTTCAAAGGAGAGATTGCTATCAACTTGGGTCCCCAGGTCCCTAATAACTTTCTCTGTACTTAATGAGTTTCCGCCTATGTGGTAATTTGTGGGCACATTGTTTTTGCCAAAGGGTATGACTATACATTTTTTGGCATTTAGCTTTAAACCATGGCGCTGGCACCAGTTATCTGTCTCTGTGAAACCTTTTTGAAGGATGTTTGTGTCAGCTGGAGAGTCGATTATGGAGCCCAGTTTGCAGTCGTCTGCGAACTTGGTGAGCCATAGTCCTCCCACGTTTGCCTGTATCTCGGAAAAGTATATACCGAACAAGAGTGGTCCCAGGACAGAACCCTGTGGGATGCCACTTGTGACCGGTTTCGAGTCTGACATGGCTCCAGCAACTCTCACTCTGTGGGTTCTGTCTTTGAGCCAGTTTGTGACCCATCTTGTGACATAGGGGTTTATATTTAAGCTGGATAGCTTATCTATGATGCCCGAGTGGGGTATTGTGTCAAATGCCTTTGCAAGGTCCAGATAGGCTGTGTGGACTACCATCCCTTCATCTATGGCTTTGGTGACTGTTTCGAAGAAGTCAACCAGGTTCAAAAGGCAGGATCTGCCCTTGACAAAGCTGAACTGGGTAGGATCTAGTGTCTGTAGGTCCCCAATGTCTTTGTTTATGAGCTCCATGATGATCCTCTCCATAGCCTTGCAGAATAAGCTAGTCAGGCTTATGGAGCGATAGTTTCCAGGGTCCGTAGAGGCTCCACCTTTGTGGAGTGGGACCACTGTTGCTGTACGCCATTCTGTGGGCACATATCCTGTAATGAGGCTGAGATTGTATAGCTGTTTTATTTGAGGGATTAGTTCCTCTTGGAGTTCATGTAGGACGCAACCTGGGACACCATCTGGTTCCATGGAAGCAGTGTTTTTTGCTTTGGAGATGGCAGCCTTCACCTGAGCATCAGAGATGTTTGGGAGGCTTGGGGGGGGAGGGGGTGGAGAAGTTTGCACTGAACCTGTCTGCCAGGATATTGGCGATGTCTGTGGGTTCAGTGTATTTTTTGTCATTTAGAATCAACTCAGAACAAGTCTTGGAGTTGCATCCCAGGTTCCTAACATAACTGAAAAAAGCCTTATGATTGTCTTTGGTGTCCTGTGCAATTTTTCTCTCAAAGCTGGCCTTGGAGAAATTTATGAGGGATCGTAATTTTTTGCTAGTACTGATCAGAGACGCCTTCCCTATTAGGGATTTTGCTCTATCATGTAGTAGCTTCCTCCTTCTGTTGTACAGATTATTTATGGCAGGGGTCCACCAGACTGGATGTCTGCCTTTGGATAATTGGGTCTTGGTTTTGTTTGGGATAGCATGATCCATGCATTCCTGGAGATGTCCGTAGAATGCGTTTATATAAGATTCTGCAGTTTGGGCCATAGTTGCCACTGGCCCTGGGGCCTTGAAGGATTCCACTTCGGTTTTGAGAAGTGAGAAGTTCGCTTTTGAGAAGTTTTTCAATGTGGTTTTCTGGGCTGGGGGTGGGGTCGGGATGTGGACATCCAGTGAAATTAATTTATGGTCTGATCTTACCAATGAGGGATATACTTCTGGTGTGGAGCATAGAGTCCCCATGTTGGTAATGATCAGGTCTAGTATGTTGTCCCCTCTTGTGGGAGTGGTGACTAGTTGTTCCATAGCATTTGAGTTTATAATTTCCAGGAACCTTTGGGCTAAGGTGCTGGGGCTTGAGTAGTGCTCCCAGTCAATGTTTGGGTAGTTGAAGTCGCCCAATATAATGGTGTTCGGAGAGATCTTCATATTCTCCAATGTTTTCAGGAAAGCCGAGTGGGATTCCTGACTTTGAGAGGGTGGTCTGTAGGATGCTATAAACTGAAAAGCAGTCTTGCCCACTGTTAGTTGCACATGGATGGTCTCCGATACTTCGTGCAATGCCACTAACCTGGAGGTGTGGATATCCTTGATAAATATGGAAACTCCCCCTCCTTTTGTGGTCCGGTCTGGGTTTTGGGGCCGAAAAGCATGATATGAGGTATAGCCTGGTAGTGCTGGTGTGCTCTATGGAGCCTTGAACCAGGTTTCTGTCACTGCACAGATATCGATGTTCTCCATACTGAGGAGAGCTTCGAGTGCGTGCATCTTGAGGTTAAGACTTCTGGCGTTAAGCAGCATTACCCTTAGTTTCTTGTTCCTTGTGCTGTCTATGGGGGTGGGTTTGACTTTTGAGCCTTGCCTAAAAAAGGCACTATGGGGGTGGCAAGAACCTTTGCCAATATCCGAAAGCCCAGTGGTGACAGGTGCAAGCCGTCCCTAGCGAAGCAAAGTGGCTTGTCAAGAATGTCATCCCAGGCTGACATACACTGGATCCCCTTTGAATGACACCAACATTTTAGCCAATTGTTAAAATCGATCATTTTGCCTTTGTACTATGGCATCATTCTAGGTGAGGGTAAGATGCTGCTCAAGGTCAGGGTCATACCAGCCTGGGCTACATGATCAGAGAGCTCCTCTATGTCTCTTTTCATGTAGTCCAGGGAGGTACGTCTCAGGTCATTCACACCAGCATGTACAATGACTGAGTCATATTTGTATTTGCTTTGGAGTGACCTGAGTGCTTGCGTTATGTGGCAGATCCTAGCACCTGACAGGTAGCTCACCATGACCTTCTCTTTATTTAGCCTGGTGAGTGGGACATCAGTGTGTCTGACAATAGAATCACCTATTACAAGAGTATCAGGTGTGTTATTCAGCCTTAAGGGCTGTGGCTGCTTGGCATACTGACTTTGTGGGCTATGTGTTGTGCGTGTTTTGTTTTGAGGTAGCGTTTGCTTGGATGTCTGCTTTGGAGGTCTCTGTTGCTTAGGTAGATTTTTATTTAGAGCCTCTGAGTATGTTTTTGTGTATTTATGTGTTTGGTTCGCTGATGTGGTGGGACTATGTGATACTGGAATTGTGTTGTGTGAGGTTACCTTCTCCTCCTGACTGGTTACACCAGTTTTGAGATGAGAGAGCTCAGCCTCCAGTTTGGCTAAATAGTTGCATCTCTCACATATATTTGAACCTGTTTGGAGGAGGAGAAGGTTGTCCGTGTACATGAGACAGTTGTAACATTGCCTCAAAATTCCCAGATTCACCAGCTGGACTGGAGAGGAAACCATTGACTGACCTTTGGACATGCTAGAGTAATATAGGGAAACTGAATTTAAGATGGACCAATAGAGGACAGGGTAATCCATTAATACTACTGTTATATCTGTTTGTTGTTAAAGACCTATGCTCCTAAAACGTACACATTACAAAGGCCTGTCAAACATGTACCTTTCAACCTCTTAGTGCAAAAAAATTTGGACAAAGCTTTACAAAATCTCATTAGCATTTCACAATCACAGCACTTGCATGATGGCAAAAGCAGGTAATATTGTGCTGAGTTCTACAGAATGCCATGGAAAGCTCTGAGCACCTGGGGAAACTCCTCAAAAAAGTTATCATGAGATAGTCAGGTTTATACAATCCATCTGCACCTCATTAATACTACTATTATATCTGTTTGTTGTTAAAGACCTATGCTCCTAAGACTTACACATTACAAAGGCCTGTCAAACATGTACCTTTCAACCTCTTAGTGCAAAAAATCTGGACAAAGCTTTACAAAATGGGGGAACAAAGGCTCAAAAATAGGGACAAATTTTAAATATTGCTCTGACCCACTTAGAAAGTTGCTAGAATAACAGGATTTTCTTAGCTTGCATTTCCCAAAGGCTGTGAAGTCTAAACCACAAATGTGTATCATTATTTAGTGATGTCCGTCTTCAGATCATCCCAGTGATTTGCCAGAAAATCACAAATTTTATGAGGAACAGACCAAGAATATGAGGCAAAAATCTGAGCATTCTTCAAAAATCTGGGCAGTTGAACTGCATGGTCACACACTGCAGTGCTCTAAATATATGTTACATAATAACTATGTTACATACAACTAAATGCTAACAAGACATCAAAATAAAATTTGGGAAAAAGTATATTTGCAGATCATAGCATAAGAGTGTACATGCTCTATCTTTAGGAAGCATGCTAGGCTGTATGTGCACATGTATAGATAAATATAAATATATATATATATATATATATATATATATATATATATATATATATATATATATATATATATATATATATATATATATATATATATATATAGATAAATATAAATATATATATATATATGGGTCTACCTGAAAATGCCGAAAGTTGTAAACGCCGACGACGAGAACACCGTCACCGATCGACAATTGAGAAAACCGACAGTTGAGAATCCCGACGCTTAGAAGACCAACATGTTAAGATAAGTGTGCGATAGGCATGGAAGTTAGGGTCAGGGTGTGGGTAAGTTAAGTGTGTGATAGTGATGGGTGTCAGGGTAGGGTGCGGGTCAGGTAAGTGTGTGATAGTGATGGACTTTAGGTTTAGGGGCGGGTTAAGTGAGTTAGGGTGCGGGTAATGTAAGTGTGAGATAGTGATGGACTTGAGGGTTAGGGGCGGATTAAGTGAGTTAGGGTTAGGGTGCGGGTAAGCTAAGTGTGCGATAGTGATGGACCTTAGGGTTAGAGTTTGGGTTAAGGTTAGTGCATAGATAGTTGTGTATGTAAGGTTTAGTGTAGGTTTGTAAGGTTTTTGGTGTGCTTGTGTTGTGTGTGTGTTTTTCGGGAAAGGTATTTGTTTTGTTAATTGTCGGGATTGTGGTTTGTCGGGCATGTGAAGTTTCATGTTTTTGAACTTCTTTTTTTCGGTTTTGTCGTGTCGGTTATTTCGTTGTCGGTGTTATCAGGTAGATCCAGATATAAATATATATATATATATATATATATATATATATATATATATGTATATATCTTCCTGACACGTGCATTCCATAGTGCCATTTTGAAGAAGCATCCAGAGACAGAGCATGCATAGCCATAATCACTAATATGTATACAAGTTGCTTAAGTAACACTTTACATTTATGTGCTTGTATATAATAAAGCTGCTTGAACAGAGCGCATGAAGACTCTTATCCGTGTCCTATACACAAAAGTAACAATATTGCCCAATGTGAAGAACTCTGTGATAGTCCAACCTGCAGGTGTATGAAAGGTGCCAGTGGAGAGGTCAACATACTGACTATGCGGTCAATGATTAATGTGAGGTGGGTGTTTCACAATCTCCACATCACAATTTGTCTCAACAGCCATGCTAACCTTAACCAAAGAAATAACCATAGAATGTTTTAGTTGGCATTGACCATAATATTCTTAGTAGGAAAAACAGTCGAAAAAAGATATTAGGTTTTGCTATACTGCACATGTTACAGTACATTTTGAGCAGAGGGCTAATGTTGTGAGCTGTAGTGACTGAGATAGAAGGTTTAATTCTCTCAGTCCCATTTGCCTACTGGGCGACTTTGAGAAAGTCATTTATACAGCTGTTGTTCCTGGATTACCCTGGAAAATTTATGTGGGTTCACTGTACCTGCCAGGTTAACAAATCCATATTATTATGATATTGACTACATTGACATGGTTATTTTTATTATAATTATTATTATTATTATTATTATTATTATTATTATGACATCGGCATGGGAATCATAAGGCTGACATAACTGCAATGTACTTAATATGCCATTCTAGCATCTATGCAACAATCCACTTCCTTCCTCTTTACCTCCCTGCTGTATCCTCCCAGCTCCAACATTTAATTTGGCCAAAATATACCTACATTTGAGACATACATTGCCACAAATGGGTCATACCACCAATATTTTAATATTTTTTTAATATAAATATCTATTGTATTACACTTTACATCAAGCGGCTTCGCTGATAATTGATAAACAGAGGGCAAGGACATATTTCATCTTATGGCAAAAACAAAGAAAATTTTTATGCATGGACTAAGACTTTGGGGAGTTTCAATAAAGCCTACATGGTCATTTTCACCATCTGCACATTGCACCAAGATGTCCACGTGGCCGTGAAAAAATTTAGATTCAGTAAACTCTTGTGTAGTGGTAATCAAACAATAATCAGGCTGGGGAATCCCTCTTCTCCAACTGTATAGCTAAAATCTGGAATACATTACCTCCTAGTATAATATCCACCACAACCTCACCTCAATTTAAACTTTTACTAAAAACTCACCTATCCAAAAACTGGATATGCTCATGTATGGCTCCTGACTAACCTACTTGTTCCTAATGCTGATACTATATTGGATTCAGTCTTACTAATTGTACATATAAACACAAATGATATCTAGTACTATGTTTAATTATGCCATGTGTCTCACATTGTATATTTAACTTTGTTCTACTGTCTTTGTTGTATTTTAATTGTACCTTTGTTGTATTAGCTGACTTTTATGTGGAACTGTTCTCCCCGGGCCTCTGCTGAAAAAGGATGTGTGTCCAGATGGACTTTCCTGGTTAACAAATGTAAAATAAATAAAATAAAATAAATAAAAAATAAACATGCTGTAAAGCAACTGTTTAGACTCCATGCTCATGTTGGCTGTGTATTTGAAAACTTTTTGAATACTGCCATGGAAAGGAGTCTACACGGAAACAAGAGCAAGTAAAATTTATTAGATTTGTACAAAACTAACCTTAACATGTAACAGCAGACACATTATTACATTATTAGACAGGGTGGTGCTACAAAAGTAGAGTAACAATAGCAAAAATCCTTTTTAAGTGCCATGATATCAATGCAGCTTCACTCCTCGCCCCAAATCAAGAATATACTCATAAGTAATGTTGACATCTAAAACTGCAAACTCCATGAAACAGACTATTTGAACTGTCATCTAAGCATGTGCAGTATGTAGCTGATGGAATGCAGTCAAATTATATCAAAAACTGTATTCCTCTGTGCAGATGTATAAAAAAAGTAATACGCTCCCTTGTGATTTTAACATTGGGCCCCCCCCTTCAATTTTCCTGCCTGCATGGTTACCAACCATGTAGATTCAGGGCTGTCAGCAAGGTGAAGATGCAAATGAGGTCAAAACTCATTAGAATTGCTTAATTGCAAAAAATTGTAAGCGTGTTGGGATGTTCACTTCATGTAGGTACTACCACAGTGTTTGTTTTCAATGGATGGCAACAGTGAATGATGACATCAGGGGGTGTGTAAGGTTACAATTACAGAGGATTGCATGTAGGTCTGTGAAGGGTGAAAGTGCTTGTAAGCAATGCACAGTTCGCAAGTTCTGTTTCATCCTCTTTATTTTTTTTAAATGTGTTATCACTGTCCACTTTGCTATTTTCTAATTACTTTTCTCATTGTTTGCATGATACAGCACTTAGAACAATCACAGGAAACAGTGGAATGAATGGCAGGTTTCTCTGGGCTTGACATTTAGCTATTTCTCTGGATGTTGAAGGACACAAGAGGTTGGTGAACAACATAGTTGGGGTGATGATGGAACCCATGGGCATCAAGATAGGCAACCGTGAAAATCGTGTCCTCACCCACAGAACTGTCATCACTGTCACTTCACTGCACTGATGGCTGCAGTGCCCGATGTCTGCATCTCCTCCTGGTATTTTGTATAAGAATGGAGAGCTGGTGCTCCATCCATAGATGTGCACCAACAGTGCTGCAAAAAGTCCAGTGCACAAACCCTAGCAGTTCATTACGGGTGATAAAATCATCACCTCTAGCACTGCTCCCGGATTAAACCACTGACCTATCCTATGGGGCAGCAACTATCTGATGGTCCAGGTAGAGCAGGGGCAGGAGAGGGGGTGCTGCCAGGTTGCACCCCAGACATGCTGGGCAGCAATGATGTAGCTGGTGGAGTGGGAGCAGGAGGAATCTGTGGGAAAGGCCTACCTCTCTGTACTGTAGGGAAAAATAAAGGAAAAAAATAAAAAATAAATAAAATAAATAAAAAATAGAGAAAATAAGGATTGGAGTGAGAGGAAAACAAGGATAGCATTAGTAACTTCATATGTGATATACATAGCGTTGATACAATTTGACTCTATTCTGTTACCTTTACTTTTAAGACTACAAACTCCTAACAAATGTATTACTTCTAAGACTACCCACTTCATAAAAGATGCACACTATAATACAGACTGAAGCAAGCAATCCTTGATGTGTGCATATATTGTACATATGCATGTCTGCATTATACTGATTACAGTTTATAAAAGGTCATTTGTGCCATTGGCATAGAGGTCTGAAGTTACATCGCAGTAATCATGAAAACTTAACAGTACTGTATATTTAGGAATTGTGGTTTTTGAACCCACAAACTCTGACTACTCTCTAATACTGTGCTGTTGTTTTGGCCTACGCACTAATGCATGCATAGTTTCCTTTTACAGTTGACAGATGTATGCTCACTGTTATTTGAGAATATGGAAGTGCTGCTTTGTGCTACAGACTAAGGCATGCATGTATACTTTGTTTTATAGCTGAGATATGCATTCTCAATTTGATACAACTGTATTAAATACCAAATAAGCTGCCTTTAATGTTTAATACTGCAATGACAGTACTGTTCTGATGCATAGATATCAAATACTTCTCTCATCCTTGTCAGGCTCATGGCATGGGTCCTCACAATCAAAGCTCTCTCCATGGCAGCTGTAGAAAAAAACAGAACAGAACACAATACCATTATGAATACCAGTCTTGACTACATTCAGCTTTTAACTCTTACAAGTAGTCACTGTAATTGATACATATACATATGTGGTGTGTCCCCAGTACTAAGTTCCCTGATCCAACAGTCGAGGGTATCCCTCTTCCTCATCCTGAGGTCATTGAAATGGTGTTGGCAGTTGTATTGGTCAAAGCCCTGGCAACACAATCTCATGCTTCATATTTGTGTTCTGAGCCTGAATAGTCACTTTGCAGTAACTGGGGCCCATGATGCTTAACTAGGAGTGCAACAAACACTCTGGACTCCTGCTTGCTCTGCCTCTGCGTTCAGAAGTGCATTCCCTACACACAAACACCAGCCATGAGTACCAGAGATAAAGTCCAATGTAGAAAGAGGTTTTCCTACCAATTGCATTTGGTATCCTGATGTTTTGCTGCCAATTCCAGATATCACATGCTTACTGGGTATATGCACATTGTGTGGAAATGCCGTGCAATGCTTACCATCATGCAAACATAGTATTTTGGAGACCTCAATGGTGAGCAGCATTGGCTAGCAATATAACTTCAGGTTTATTGGATGTACGAGTCTTTGTGTATGTGTTTTAGGTAAAATTGAAGGGCATGCCAGTGCGCATAGCAGCAATACGCTGCCAACAGATTAGTTACATGACATCCCCTATTTTAGTATTTTTTTGGTCTGGATACTTCACTTCCAGTGTTTACACTATGAGGTATATCACACAAGCAGTAGCTAAAAAAATTTTAAAAGAAGAAAACTAAAGAAAGAGAAAAGCAATTGCTGTGCTGTCATACAATCCTTGAGCAAAATCACTGTTATCTTTGTCATGGCCCTCAACCTTCCATCTTCAAAATCAGGAACAGTAGCCCTCATAATGTGGAACAAAAGGGCAATATGTGGAAAACATACTAATGGCTTACTAACATCTGAAACTAGGAAATTTATATGATGGTTAAAATGTGCTGATTTTACCTACATAAAAGGTATTTTAATGAATTAATGTGATTCATTTCTATTTACCCTGGATATCAGTGAAAAATTTCATAACACTGGATGAGTGACAGATCATTTCAATGTGGAATTTCATGCAACATAAACTTTTTAAGACCCCGAATGAGGTGAGTTCCTTGTAATCAAGTACAATTTAAGGTATGATATGTGTAGTCCTGGCAGTCATTGTGACATTTTGTGCAAATGTGTGCACCAGAGCTGCTTGGACTTACAAGAAATTGCTATCCATGTTCACTTGCAAGCTTTTACAGCCAGCAAGCCTACATAGAAATGCTATCTGCATTCCTCTGAGAAGTTTCATGGCCAGAAACACTGCTGCCAGCCACGATCCCTTGGTTAGGCATGCTGTGACTCATTAATATGCATTGCGCAATGCTGTGAGATGAGCAACATTGTGTCTGCAGTAACACTTTGTGTAGGCTCTGGGCAAAGCCTACATGGAGTTTATTGAATCCCGGGGTTTGCCTTTAGTTGTATGCCAGAGTTCAACAATATTGTGCGTCATTTAGCAATTGTGGCAAAAACCCCCCCAAAAAACAAACATCTAGTCAATGTAAGGTGATTATATTCTCTACAACAGCTATCATGGCTTGATGTTCTAATGATGTGAAACCCACATGTTAGTGTACTGCATGTACATTTGTAATCAAATGAGGGTGGGATGCCTTTACATAATATTGTTTTCAGTCTTTAAGTGAACTGCATGACAGTGATAATTTCTTCACACATTGTTGTCTGTTAGCTTGAATGGCATACTTTGTAAAGCTGTATTTGTTACACTGTGAATGAGCTATGCATAGGTTGTAATCCTGTCATGTGAATTAACTTTACAGTAATTTCTAGTTCTGTTGTAACTTGGAATGGGCAATATTAACACCTGTAGTGTTATAGAAGTGATGTTTTCATGCTGCAAACTCAGAATAAGCACAGCACACACACACACGCACACACACTCACACACACACACACACACACGCACGCACGCACGGATGCACACACACACACTTGCACACACACACGCACACGCACAAACGACTGGCAGATTGTCATAAAAAAAAAACTTTTATGCTGCTCAAATGTTGCATAATGTCTGGCAAAGAGCAGCAGTGACAGATATGCATTGTTAAGGAAAACTGGCATTACCGATCACATGAAAACACTGAAGCAAAATCTGCTGGACATACTAATAATTTGGTAACCATCACGTGGGTGATCTTAACCTCGAGGAGCAGTAATGATATAATCACAGACTGCCACAATTATTTGCACTGTAACATCCCCCGTGTTCCATTGTACTGTGCTTGTGATGAATAACTTTGAATTAAGTAATGTTGAGTATTTGTATCCCCTGATGCTTTCAAGCTGTTGAATATTGAATCTGAAGTAGGGACTTCATTTGTCAGCAACCTTTGGGTCTTGGATCCAACTTCGGATCCGAGCCGACAACTTATTTTACAGCTTATGGATCCGCGCTCCTAGCTCCTCCCCTTACCCATAATCCCCTGCCAACCCTGATTGACCTCAGATCTAGTTTGCCGCTCTTAGTAGAGACAGCTGGATTTTGAGCTCCTGGCGATTTACCAGATAAGTGGTTAAAATCTTGTAAAATTAGAGAGTTTTTCTAAGTTTGTTAAACAGTGTGTGTGATTTAGGTTTCCCTTTTGATATTTTCTTAATTTTTAGTGTAATCCCTCCCCTTGCTGGTTCGTAGAGTGTGTGTGTGTTGCTTGTGTTTTTGGGGCCTAGTGTGATTGTGTAGCTTACGTTAGTTTTTTTTTGTTATCATGTCAGAGGCCCCAAAACCCATTTTTTCCTAGTGCACCGAGTATGGCCATAAGCTTTCACCAGCAGATGGCCACACTCGGTGTGTTCAGTGCCTTGGGGTTGAACACCTGTCCTCTTTGTGTGCCATTTGCGTGGCGTTCAACCCCAGGGCACTGAAAGAACGGAGTTCGAAACTGATCCTGGCGGGACTTTTGCCCCCGGATTCGGCTTCGGCCTCCGCCGCTCCTGTGGCACCTCCTCAGCCTTCGGTGGTGGCTACTCTTGCCCCCTTCAACTGGCCAGGATTCAAACTCCCACTAAGGCGCCAGAGGACAGGGAGGCCAGGAGGGAGAAAAGGAGGGAGAAGCACCACAAGCGGCGGGCCGAGGCCTCCGATTCACCCCCCCCTGCTAAGTGGGCTTCTCCTTCCACGGCTTCCAAGTCCCCTCCTCCTCGGCTCCGATCACCCTGCTTCTCCCCAGGACCAGAGGAGGAGGAGACCTGATCTCCATCGAGGTCATTGAGGCGGCATTCCAGGCCCACCTTGGTGGCCTAGTCGAGATCCACTTACAGCCTTTCTGACGCAGACTTGGGCCGGATGATGAGAAGGTTCATCCAGGCCCAGCTGCAGATGGGTGTGCTCTTGCCTCCCCCCCTTCGGGGGGAGCTCGACACCTTTTTTTGCCCCGATAGCTCCTTCTCCGACTCGCTTCCCGGGTTTGGAGCACTCGGAGCCAGGCAGCACTGGAGCCAGGGGTGGGTCGGCACCGATAGTACTGGGTACTTCGGATTCGACCCTGCCCTCGAGTCTGTCAGTTCCATAATCGAATCTGACCTTTCGGAGCCGTGGGCCGAGCTTCGGATCCGGGGGATTCAGTGTGCCTTCAGCTCCGTCCAGGTCGGAGCACACGGGTCCTTCGGATCCGACAGTCCCGGCTCCGGTTCCGATCCCTTCATCGGATCTGAGTGGGAGTCGGCTTTCAGAGCTCAGGAAGAGCGGCTCCCCCTCGGCCTTCAATGCAGTGGAGAGGGCTCTGTCAAGAGCATCCGGACCCCCGATCCTTGCTTCGGCTCCACCCTGCACTCCCTCTCTGCTGGGTCAGGCTTCCATCACCCGGCCACAGGGACAGCCTGCTTCGATGTCCCAGGTCGTTCCATTGGAACAGGATATTGCTGGTGAGTCCTCCTCGGACAGTCCCCCCGAGGATGTGCCTCGCAAGCATAAGTGTAAGAGGAGACACGTGGACTCCCCCGAGTCCTTAACAGAGGACACTGACTTGGATGAAGGAAAAGGCTCCCCAAGGTCACCCCCCCAAGGATGTCTCCTTTGGAGACATCATGGAAATGCTCAGGATCAGGGGGGGTGGTCTGCCCCAAAGGCTTCCTTCGACGAGTCTGTGTTCCTGGAGGCATTCGAAGCAGACCCGTCTACCTCTTGGGTGTCCCATCCGGCCGTCCCCCTGGTGGACCTTATCACCACCAGGGCGTGGAAGGAGCCGGACACTGTGGAGCCAGTCCCCAAATGCCCGGATAGAATTCTGAGTCCCCCTGCAGACCGGTCCCATTGGAGCAAGGGTCCCCCCATAGATGCCATGTTGATGGCGGCAGCCCCGAAGAGGGAATTAGCTCAGGAGAGCCCCTTGGTCCATCCACCGAGCAAGGAGTCCCACTCGATAGATCGCCTCAGGAAGCAGGTATTTAGTTCAGCGACCTTCTCAGTAAGGTCCCTGAACTACATGGCGCATGTCATCAGGATGCAGCGAGATCTTATCAAAGAATATGTTGCTTCCCCCCCAGAGTCCATGTCAGCGGAGGACAAGCAGTTGTACTCCACTCGTATGGCCACTCTAAGTTCAGTTTTAAATACCTCTATGCAGCTTTTGTCCCATGCCACAGAGGGAGCCGCTAGGGCCAGTGGAGCGGGTCTAGTCATGAGATGTCAGGCTTGGCTCCGACATTGTGACTTCGCGGAGCCCTTTAAGGCATCCTTTGTGAATGCCCCCTTTGATGGTTCTACCTTGTTTGGCAAGACCGTTCGCAAGACACTTGTCCAGAGGGAAAAGGACAGGAAGATGTTGTCTGCCGTCGGAGTCCACTTCTCTGCTCCCCAGAGGTCCTTCTCCAAGAACCAAAAGGGACAGAAGAAGATGTGGTTCTGGAAATCGCAACATTCCCATCCTGCTCCGGACAACCAGCCCTTCCGTGGCAGAGGAGGACAGGGAGGTCACCGCCCTAGAGGCAGAGGGGCGCCGAGAAATTTTGGGTCCAGAGAAACTTTCTCTGATCGGCCCATGCAGCAGCCCTGAGGGGTTGCCCGACTGCTCCACTCTGGAGGCAGTCGGGGGGAGCTTCTTGAAGCACCTGGCAGCTTGGGAGTCCATTACGTCAGATCGCTGGGTGCTTCGTATCATATCCAGAGGTTACAAAATCCCACTGCACCATGTCCCCAGACTCAAAAACCTCCCCGATGTACCACCCGATCAGAGGGAGGCGGCAGCTGCAGAAATTCAGCAGCTGCTAGAAAAAAGAGCCATCCAGCCCGTCCCCCCGATCAACTCAGATTAGGGTTTTACTCCAGGTTCTTTCTGGTGCCAAAAAAGACGGGGGACTTGAGACTGATTCTCGACCTTTCACTCTTGAACCTGTCAGTAACCAAAGAAAAATTCTGGATGGTCACCCTTCAATCCATTCTCCCCCTCTTGCGGGAGAGCGACTGGATGTGCTCAATAGACCTCAAGGATGCGTACTACCACATTTTAATGGAGAGACGATCCAGGAGGTTTCTCCGCTTCCGGCTGGGAGCCAGTTACTATCAGTTCAGGGTCCTTCCCTTTGGTCTCACCACAGCCCCCAGGGTATTTACCAAAGTGCTAGCATTGATGGCGGCCCACCAGAGACTCCAGGGAATGCAGGTCTTTCCGTACCTGGACGACTGGCTCCTGTCTGCCCCAACAAGGCATCTACTCTGCGCAGCCAGAAATCACCTTCTCCGGCTAGCTCCCCATCTAGACATTATGATCAACCTGGACAAATCCTCCCTTGATCCAACACAAGGGATAGATTTCATAGGGGCCAAAATAGATACGAGAAGCCTGTGAGCATTCCTCACTTCAGAGCGACTTCAAAACCTGAGACTTCATGTGCGGGCCATCCTCCAATTAAAAGCCCCACCGGCGGAATTGGTCCTGAGGGTGCTAGGCTCCATGGCAGCAACAGTAACTCTTCTTCCATACGCTCATCTGAATATGAGGGTGCTACAGTGGACCCTTTTAGTCCAATGATTCTTTCAGTCTCTCCCCCTCAACCATCCTATCTCACTCAGCAGGGCTTGCAGGTGGGCCCTCTTATGGTGGCTCCAGTGCCCGGACCTTGATACGGGACGACCCTTCTGCACACCGCCTCCCATCGCCACGGTGACCACGGACGCCTCTCGCCTTGGGTGGGGGGGCATTGCTCAGGCAGAATGGTCCAAGGCACGTGGAACGACACAGAGACCTCCTTGCATATCAACGTTCTAGAGATGAGGGCGGTGCTGTTGGCGTTGCAAGCACTTCAGAACCTTCTCCCCGTAGGAAGTATTGCAATACAGATGGACAACATGTCAGTTGTTTGGTACATCAACAAACAGGGGGGAACCAGGTCCTACCCTCTCTGTCAAGAGGCCATGAGGGTGTGGGAATGGGCGATCTCCACCAACCGCTTCCTTATCGCAACGCACATTCCGGGATTGTCCAACATTCTGGCAGACAAGCTCAGTCACACTATTCTTTCCCCTTATGAGTGGTCTCTCAATTCCCAGGTAGCGAAGTGGATTTTTGCTGAATGGGGACAACCCTGCTGCGATCATTTTGCCACTCCCTCAAACACAAAATGCTCCAGCTTCTTCGCTCTGATTCCCCCCTCGGAGAAGCCCTTAGAGACGCTTTAGTGCATGCTTGGCCTCCCGGTCTACTTTATGCCTATCCTCCTCTACCCCTGACGCTGAAACTGATACAGAAAGCCTCTTGGTTGGGGAGCAGAATGATCCTCATTGCCCCATTCTGGCCTCATCAAACTTGGTTCCCTTACCTGTGGTCTCATCTGGTGAATCCTCCCTGGATTCTGGATCCCATTCCGGATCTAGTATCTCATCCCTTAGGCTTACCAACCCCGAATCTGGACAACCTGAAGCTGACAGCTTGGCTGCTCCAGTTCCACTCTTAGTCAGGACTCCCGGCATCTCTTCACCAGTTAAAGCCATCTTGGTGGCAGCACATAAACCTTCCACTAGAAGAGTCTTTCGCAGTAAATGGAAGCGTTTTTCCATCTGGGTGGAATACCATAACATAGATCCCTTCACGGCTTCATTGCCATCCATCTTGGATTTCCTCACCGGACTCTTTCAATGGGGAGCTAGCTGTTCTACGGTCAAGGTTCAATTGGCAGCCATTTCTCATTACCATGTGGGACACGAGCCAGGTCCCTTGATGACTGCGAGATTATGTAAAACCTTCCTCAAGGGTACCTTCCTGCTCAGGCCTCCTGTCAAGGAAGCTGTACCCCCTTGGGATCTATCATTAGTCCTTCAAGCCTTGACTGCCCCTCCCTTTGAACCAGCTGCCTTGGCTGAACTTAAATATCTTTCCTGGAAAACGGCATTCCTTGTCGCCATCACTTCAGCGAAAAGAGTTTCCGAACTTCAGGCCCTTTGTGTGAAACCTCCCTACTTGATTTTTCATCAGGATAGAGTGTACCTCAGGACCAATCCCTCCTTTCTTCCTAAGGTGACCTCAGAAACCAATATCAATCAGTCCATTAACCTGCCAGTTTTCTTCCCTAAGTACCAGAATAAAGAAGAATACAAGCTGCATTCCTTAGACATGCACAGACAACTGCGCTTCTACATTCATAGGACTGCTGGTCACAGACAATCCAATCAGTTGTTCATTTCCTTTGCCAAATTCAATCTGGGTAAAGCTATTTCTAAGGTCACCTTATCACGATGGATTTCACAGTGTATTCTTCTGGCCTATGAAACTTCGGGGAGGCCCGCACCTCAGGGAGTACGGGCGCATTCTACTCGCTCCATATCTACTTCTGCTGCCTTTAGATCTAGAGTATCTTTGGATGATATTTGCTCTGCAGCCACTTGGGTCTCTTCTCATACCTTTATCAGCCATTATAAGCTGGACGTTATTTCCAGAGGGAGAGCATCCTTTGGCTCCGCAGTGCTCCGGAACATCCTTCCATGATGGCCTCCCAAGATTCAGGTAGCTGGGGACTCTGTCCCAAAGGTTGCTGACAAATGAAGTCCCTTCAGATTAAGAAGTTATGTACTCACCATAACATTCCATCTGAGTAGGTGACTTCATTTGTCTGCAACCATCCCCCCCTCCTTCCCCCTGGCCTTCAGAAGTCTATTCTTGAATGTCCTTTCTTGGTCCCTTTCGGGACACTTTTTGGTCTGAGATTTGGTATAAGGGCAAACTTGATCTAAGGTCAATCAGGGTTGGCAGGGGATTATGGGTAAGGGGAGGATCCATAAGCTGTAAAATAAGTTGCCGGCTCGGATCCGAAGTCGGATCCAAGACCCAAAGGTTGCAGACAAATGAAGTCACCTACTCAGATGGAATGTTATGGTGAGTACATAACTTCTTATTACTCTGCATTTTCCTTACAGTCGACAAAAACCCTATAAAGATGTGCTGCCTGACAACTTCAATAAAAGGTATTCTGTGTTGTGTGTTGGTATTAGACAGATCAAGAAAGCAGGAGGAAGGCAGCCAGGAATTCAAATCCCTTAATGTTTGAGTTGTGACATTGTAAATAGTAGTTGTGGTGATTATACAAAACAATTTGTTTCATTAATCTTGCCATATGCATATGTTATGGAACTTACAACTGCCAATGTTAATGCAATAGCTATGCCATAAATAACCATGTTAATCTGGGGCCACTGATTATTTATTTTATTTATTTATTTATTTACATTTGTTGACCGGGAGTGTCTGACTGCATGTAGGTCTATTTTCAGCAGAGGCCCGGGGAGAAAAGCTCCACAGTTAAAATAAACAGACAGTAGTTACATTGGATTACATAGCGATTAACAATTAGATTAACATAACAATTAATTACAAACATATTTACAGATGAAGAACATAGTACATCAGTAGACAACTAGAATTTTTATCTGCGAAGTATATAACAGACACTAACAAATGTTACAATAAGAAGTTCCTGCTGTATAATAAGTACTAGGCTTATGAGCATCTGATCTTGCTATAATCAAGGAAGTTAGTGGGGTAGAAAGAAAGGTAGTGGTTGGATGGGGTGGGTGATATTAGAGTGGGAGTTGCAAGGGCATAGCCAGCATGTTTTTAGGTGCGCTTTTAGTAAAGTTTTGAAGTGGGTGCATGATGGTATGGAGGTAATTGTGGGTGGGAGGGAGTTCCATAATTTGGCTATGGCACAGGAGAATAGTGCTTCACCAGCAGAGTTATTGGCTTTAGTGATCTGCAAGTGATTTTTGTAGCTGGATCTTAGTGGTCTGGTGGTGCAATAGGGTTGGAGAAGATTCTAGAGGGATGGGACATTTAATGGATGGTTTACTAGTTTGTGGGCGAGTGAGAGTTGATACAATTGAAGGAGGTGAGGGAGTTCAAGCCAGCCCAGTTCAGCAAGTGAGAGACAGTGGTGACTATGGTAGGATGCCCCTGTGGTGAATTTGGTGATTTTGGTGTAGCAGGTCTCTAGCTTGTTTAGATCGCATTGCCTAAGGTTGGTATATATTGGAGAGGCATAAAGTAGGGTGGAGATAAGGTGGGAATTTGCTACTGAAATCTTTGCTGCTTTGATGAAAAGTTGCTTATTTCTGTATAATGCTCCTAGTTTTTTGTGGACTTTTTTATGGTCATGTATATGTGAATGTCAAATTTTAGTTTATTGTCTATTTTCACTCCTAGCAATTTGGTGTGTTCTGTTGGGTATATAGTGGTGTTGTCTTTTGCTGTGATGTTAAAGCGAGAGCTGTTTTAAGTCTGTTTGGTGGGTTGGAAGATGAGTAGTTTAGTTTTGTTTGGGTTGAGTATTAATTGGGCATCAGATAACCAAGTTTCAACAGAGAAAAAGGCTTCCTGTGTGTCTTTTTGCAGTTTGGGTAGGGACTGGGCTGAGTAGATGATGGTTGAGTTATCTGCGTATTGTATGAGTGTGCCATGTTTGGTGGCAGTGGCTAGATTATTGGTGAAAACAGAGAAGAGTGGGGGTCCAGGGATGGAACCTTGGGGAACCCCTATGGAGACAGGTAGTTTGGGAGATATGCCATTCTGCCATGGGGAGATATGCCATTCTGCCATGCAATGGATTGTTGGTGGTCAGCCAGGTAACTCTGAAACCAGTTGGTGACTGATTTAGAGAAGGATAGGTTATTAAGGACAGAGATGAGTTGTTTGTGTGGGACCATGTCAAATGCTTTAGATAGGTCTAGGAAAGTAGCAGAGGAGAGATAGCCATTGTTTTTATGCTGAAGGATAGTGTTAGTAAAGGAGAGTAAGGCAGTGGTGGTGCTATGGTTTGGTCAGAAACCATGCTGAGTATTGGAAAGGAGGTTGTTAGTAAGGAGGTAGTCTGAGACCTGAGAGTGTATGCATCTCTCTAGTATTTTGGAGAGTGGAGAGAGAATAGCTATGGAGCAGTAATTATTTAGTTCTGTGGAGGGGCCGCCTTTCTGGAGGGGAATTATATGTGATACTTTCCACAGTGTAGGAATATTATTTTCTGACAGAGGTCGGTTAATCAAGATAGATACTGGGTAGACTAGAGCATCAGCTGTGATTTGCAGGCATTCACTTGGGAGGTTGTCTGCTGCTAATTTGGTAGTCTTAAGTTTAGTTAAGAGTTTTTTTATGTTGGAGGTAGGTACAGGAGAAAAAGAGAAGGCAGTGGAGAGATTACTAGTTGAAGGTGTGGGTTGGAGGGGAGGGAGTTTGTGTTGTTTAGCTAGTGATAGTATGGTTTGTGTGAAGTGTGTGTTGAATGAGGTAGCAATATTTTTGGTGGAGAGAGGGATGTTAGGAGAAGGGGTACTAACTTTACCTGGTTGGAGGATGGAGTTTATGGAGGACCAGAATTGTTTGGGGCTGTGTTGGGAGGAGTCTTGGGCAGACTGGTAGTATTGGAATTTGTCCCGTTTTCTTAGCTTTTTGACTCTATTGTGTAGTTCCAGGAATTTCTGTCTAGTTGAGGGGGGTTTTGGTTTTGCACCAGTGCTCCCAGGCTTTATCCCTGTTTTTCATTTCTGTCTTAGTGGATTTCTGTAGCCATGGGAAGGGTTGTGCTTTGGTTCTGGAAAGTCTTATGGGGGCATGGTAATTAAGGATGCTCAGGAAGGTAGTATTAAAAAATTCAACTGCGTCATCAAGATTGAGGTACTTTAGAGGATGCCAGTTACATACTTTCAGGGATGAGATGAATGTGAGTGGGTTAAAGTTTAGTTTTTTACGTATTTGACGGTAGATGACAGGTTTAGCTTGGTATAGGTATTTTTTTGAGTAGGAATGTTGGAGAGTGATCACTGAGGCTATCTGATAAGCAGCCTGTTATATATGACCGGGGGCTCTTACTGACTAGTATCCAATCCAAGGTAGTGTGCTTCCTGGAGTTTTTCTTTATCCTGGTTGGCGACTGGACTAGTTGGGTGAAGCCATGAAGGTTTACATGATGGGTTGGATGGTTGCCAGAACAAGATTGCCAGTCAATATTGAAATCAGCTAAAATTATAGATTCTTGGGGGAGATAGTGGGTAGACCAGCTGAGGAGGTTTGCTAGTGGAGGGATGTTTTGGCCAGGTGGGAAGTAGCATCCAGTAATGTTGATGGTTTTGTTTTGGTTTATTTTGAGGTTGGTATATATTATTTCTTCATTGCCTATTTGTGGAGCTGATGATTTTAAGATCTGGATGTTTAGATGCTGTTTAAATATTATAGCTACACCGCCTCCTTTCTTGTTAAGCCAGTCTACTCTTAGTATGCCGTAACCTGTAGGGATTATTTGCTCACTGGTAATGTGAGGTTTTAGCCAGGTTTCTGTCAGGATGACAATATCTGGGGAGTAAAAGTCTATGGTGGCATGGAGTTCATGGACTTTTTTGGATATGCTTCTAATATTTAGGCTTAGTAGAAGGAAGTCACTTGGCTTTCTATTGGCTGTGATATGGGAGAAGTTGTGGTTTCTAGTCTGATAATCAGGATTGGGGTTGGAGATGGTAGGGTCAGGGTTGGGGTGGATATCTCCACTTAAGGCTAGTTTTGATATGCATGAGGTTATTAGTTTTCTCAATTTTTGAATGTGTTTGTTTATTAGGGAAACTTTATGATTGTGCTCTGTAGGTAATAGGTATGGTGGGAGGGTTACTATGTTAAGTTGTAGGGATGCTTTATGTTTGAGTAATATAGTTGGTAGAATATGTGGAGGGTGCATAGGGATGGTTCTTGAGCTGGTGGGAGGGGAGCTGAGTATGGGTGAGACATGAGTGGTGGTGTGAGTAGTAGTACAGTGGTAGTGGTTGAGTGGGGGATTGATGGAGCTTTGGTAGGATGTAAGATATGCAAGGAGAGTGCATGCAGTGTGCATAGGTAAGGTATGCTTGTACATGTTAGTTGAGGAGGTGTGATAGTAGTGGGAAGATGGAGGAGGTAGTGTTGGGTTAGCGCTGTGGTTGGCTATTGGAAAGATAGGAGGGGTTTGTGAATGTAATAAAGGTAAGACCACTGGGGGTTGGAGGGAATAGGGGCAGGGTGGAGAGCGGAGTGGGTAGAGACGCTGTTAGTAGCTCTTATGAGGGGGACTGGAAACAATCAGGTAACAGAGTAAACTGATAAATGAACATATGATAGTGACAAAGGGTGGTTGTAGTTTTAAAAATGGTGCCTGAGACAGGTAATATTTATTAACTTTGGGATTGGCTTAAGGTAATAAACAGGGAAAGGGGGGAGGAGAACAAGGGTGTGAGCAGCAAGTTCTTTTGTACTGCTTCTAATGAGCCAAAGCAAAGACAAGTTTGTGTTTAAGAAACAATCAGAATTGACGAAGGACTACTCTGAAACTGTAAGTCATTTCTTAACCATTTCTCAGGTGGAAAAACAGGATAACCTTGTATCAGCAGGCTACTGTGGTCTCAGTTTAAATTAACAAACACACAGTATTGATCAGTTATGGATATATTTGCTAACAGAAGGGAATAACAGAGAAAGTGAAAGATGAGTGCGAGTGTGTGTGTGTGTGTGGGGGGGGGGGGTGGCTGCTTACAAGCCAAAGCAGAGTGCTCTCCAGAGGAAAATGAACATTGGCTCAAACAGGTAGACACATTCTCAAAGTTAACTTTAGCTGTTTGCAGACAGTTCAGAACCGGACTGCACTTTTCTTATAAGAATGATAAAGGTGGTACTGCAGTTGAATACTTAAGAGTGGTGTTAGGTTCAACGTTAACTTTAGCTGTTTGCAGACATTTCAGACTTGGACTGCGCTTATACACTGATGAGTATGTAATCTCAGCAGCAAACAGATGGAAGGAAGACCACCACTTTTCACAACTTAAAGTATCAGTAGAGCCAGAACAGCAAAGTACATACATAAGATTGTTCTGTATGTCCATCACAAAAATGAGATCTTCCCAATTTAGTATTGTTGCATGAAAGATGTGAAATGCAAGACTTCTTTTGGGCAACAAATCAGTGCTAGTTTTCCTGACATCTTGAAGATGAGATCAATGACTGGACCACATGATGGTCATGCTCTTTTTACAGCACAAAGGTAGTGTGAATAGGAGACAAAGATTTCTGTGTGACTCCTTCTTAAACTGCAGGAGGGCTATACCCAGTCACAAAACAAGTCTGAAGCCTGGAATAGATCGGTAAAGGCTGTCACTTATGCAACTAGCATCCCATGCAAGGGTGAACAGTACTGTCACCATTACAGCGACATTAAGTGCCAAAGGCATGACCTCCTTACCCAGTGGAAAGATGAAGTTTGGCTCTGGTCACCACTTCTGTACTTAAGTGTAACATAAATCACTTATCCGCACTACCTGGTAATGCATGGCACCCTGTATATTTTTATTATGCTCTCTCAGTCTTTGCAGATCCTAAACAGATTCAAATTAATTGGGGGATGAATAGGGGTCACACAAGAGAGTGGTGGGGTTTGCTCAAGTCAGTTTTCTGAAACATCTGTATGTTTATATAAAAAATGTAAATGTATAAGTAAATGGATAAAAAAAGTAAAATAAAGAATAAGACGTTTAAAGGTAGAGGATATGAAATGAGATGAAGTAACAGCCAATTTGATTGAAACAAAGTTAAGAAAAGCCTCTAACTGGAAAACACCAGGCCCAGATGCAGTACCTAACTTTTAGTTAAAAGTAGTAACATCTTTGCAAAAGATTTAGCCATGAGCAAGAACTATTTATATGTGCACCCAGACAAAGCAACAGACACCCGTCTGGCTAACAACAAGTAAAACAATGCTCCTACTTAAGAGTGAACCTGCAAGCTACCCAGAAATTATTGACCAATAACTTGCCTTCTGATGATGTATTAAATATACACTGGTATTGATGCCAACAGAGTTTATAGTCATTTAGAAGAAAATTCAATTATGACAGTAAAACAAGAGGGTAATAAAAGAAAGTAATATTTAACAAAGGATCATTTGTTGTTAAATAAAGTCATAGTGGAGAACTTTAAAAAGGGGAAGAATCTAAGTATGGCATGGACTGACTACAAAGAAAAACATTTGATAGTATCCCACATTCATGGATAAAAGAGTGCTTAAAAATGTATAAGGTACACCCTACACTGATAAACCACATTAAAGTGACCATGAAACAGTGGCAGACCACTCTGAAATAAAGCTATGATAAAGAACAAATTATTATCCCAGGGATAAAAATTCAAAAGGAGATATTCCAGAGTGACTTTCTGTCACTGTTGCTATTCTGCCTTGCCCTTAACCTGTTAAGCTGTCTACTTAACAGGTTAGGTCATTGCTATAATTTGGCTCCTAGAAAACAATGAAGTCTAAGCCTTCTCATTCTCTTTTTGTCGATGATTTAAAACTGTATAGCTCATCAGATGAGAAACTGAATGCAGAGCTGCAGGTTATCAAACTTTTTTAGATGATACTAAAATGTCATTTGGGGTTGATAAATGTGCGAAAGCAACCTTTAAAGCCGGAAAGCAGCAGCACCAGGAAAACATCAGTTTGGGACAAGAATGTGATATAAAAGAACGTGTGCAAGAGGGTGTGTATTAATACTTGGGAACTGATGAAGGATCAGCAATACAACATGAAGAAATGTGAATAAAACTTTGTAAGGAATACTTTACAAGACTTAAATTAATCCTGAAAACAGTGTTAACATCTAGGAACAAAATCCAAGCTATAACCAATTTGCTCTTCCTGTCCTAACTTACAGTTTTGGATTTATTGATTGTCCCCATAATGTGTTGGATAGATTAGATATTAAAACAAGAAGGATGCTTCATGCTCACCAAATGATCTATAAAAATCAGTGCATACCAAGGTTCCTCATTCCGAAGGAGGGATGAGCATCCTTGAAAGTGATTACATGTATAGAAATGCAATCGTGGCACTCCACACATATCTGCTGACCTCACAAGACCCAAATGTAGTGAAAGTTTTGAAACAGGAGGAGAACAAATTTAAGTTGTCTTCTCTGCTTAAACTAGCAGAAGCATATCGGCATCAAGCAGGAATGGAAATCAAACCAGAAGTAGATAAAAAGCAGGCAGCAACTGAATGTGCCAAAAAACAAAAGAAATAATATAAGGTGAAGGACTTGAAAAGGCAAGAAATGTGGAAAATACATAAATACAGTTCCAAGTATAGAAAGCTTCTGGAAGAACCTCATGTTGAACACAGAAATGCTTAAGGAGAGGTGAATTCAAACCAAGAGATGAAAGGTTAATATTGGCGGCACAAGATAGTGGGCTATGTACAAGCTGGTTTACAAATTCCATTGAACATGTGGGAGAAACAAACAAATGTAGGTTCTGTAAAATTGAATTGGAACCAGCCACACCCTTCGTTACTGGTTGTGACATACTAATGGCAAAAGGACTGTATACAGAAAGCCATATTATACCATGACCCCCCCAAAACGTGCACGCTGATCGGCCAGGGTGCACATTGTAAATCGAGTTATACTAATGGAAAAAGGTCCGGTCGCCCGGACTTTTTTCCATTAGTATAACTTTACTTTTAAAACACTGTCTCGCTATGTTAAATGGGTTTAACATAGCGAGACAGCTTTAAAATAAGCAACGGAGATCTCCGTTGCTTATTTTAAAGCTGTCTCGCTATGCTAAACCCATTTAACATAGCGAGACAGGTTTTAAAAAAAGCAACGGAGAAAGCAAGATCTCCGTTTCTTTTTTTACTGTTTCGCTATGTTAAATGGGTTTAACATAGCGAGACAGTTTTAAAATAAGCAACGGACATCTCTGTTGCTTATTTTAAAGCTGTCTCGCTATGTTAAACCCATTTAACATAGTGAAACAGTAAAAAAAAAAAGCAACGGAGATCTTTCTTTCTCTGTTGCTTTTGCCCAAAGCTCTGATGTACTGCACAGGCGCGCAGTACATCAGAACTGCCGCATATGCCAGACATCTGTGGAAGGGCAGTAAACAGGCATTATACTATGCCATTATTTAAGAAAAGTAATAGTTTCTTTTCTTAAATAATGTCATAGTATAATAGCAATAACCCACTTCTGGGTGTGGGTAATGCTGTATTTACCCACGGTTGGCTTTGTTTGGTCCCGAGGGCGAAACCACGCCAACCGTGGGTAAATCTAGCATTACCCACACCCAGGCGTGGGTTATTGCTATAATAATGTGGCGAGACTGTTGCACTTGGGATTGTGCAAACATTATGGCACTGAAGTGGCTGAAAAACACTGGAAAGTTGAGCCACAAAGCATCATACAAAATGATGTTTACATCGCATGGGATTGCCCATTACCAAAAGTTCAAAAGATAGATGCTAGAAAACCAGATATAGTGGTCCAAGAAAAGAAGACAAAAATAGCATTGATCATTGAAATTGCCACACCCAGTGAATACAGTGTCCTGTGTACAGAAAGAGACACAAAGTTATAAAATATCAGGATTTGCAAGCAGAATTAGAGCAATGTGGAAGAAGGATACCCAGATAGTTCCAATAGTAGTAGGAGCAATGGGTCTTATAAAAAAGAGTTTATAATCATATTTAGATGTATTTCAATACATGTAATTCCATACGGACTGCAGAAGGAGTCATTACTGGGCACATTGAGGGTACTGCAAAGAGCACTTTTGGCTGACATCTAAGATAATTGATGATATATGCAATATAGGCACTTTTCCACATATTTGTTACATGTCCTTCTGTAAATTGCTGTGCTTTCAGTTTTGTTAGTATTTACTATTGTATATAGTCATTTTTTGCATTTGTTTCACTCAATCTCAGTTTGTACTGCTAGTATTTTCTGCTGCATTCAGTAAAACTGAAAATAAATTTATGACTTTTGTTTGCCTGGCATGTGCAGTGTTTATACATTTATGTTTATTATAAAAAGGAAACACTTGTTTGATATCTATAAATACTAATAGTTTCATGAATCTTAGTATTAAGTATGTCCCATCTTACAAAGTCAAATTCAGTCAAGAATAACTGCTTCAGTCGTTCCCTAATATTTCTAACAAACACTGACTTCTAGGGACTATACATGTAGATATTTTTTATGTGGCTTACTTTGGTAGTGATATTAGCAAAATGCCTTTGATGTGAAAAGTTACAGATGAGTTAAATACTGAATATTTGTTAATCTCCATATAATTTCATACTAGCAAAAGCCTTGGTTTGAAACGTATAGCTCTGTCATTTTGGTTGCTTCTTAAGCATGTTATCTTCATAATGCAATTGTATAACTTTCTTGATTGCACGTGGATATTGATTACACATCTAACTTAACTACTCTGTTACTCTTTTTTGCCATTACCACATGGCTTGGGCTAAGACTGAAATTGTTCTAAGTGACCATCCCACTCACCCAGCATAAAATGTAAATTAACAAAACAAATGCCTGTAGTTACACTGTCATTTAGCGGGAGCACCTCTCATGTCATTTTTAATGTATTTTTTTCAAAGCATTCCAGAGTAACAACAAAATGTTTTTGGAATTGAGAGTAGATAGTTACAATTTCTTTTTAGCTTACATGGTTTCAGAAATTACAGAGATCTTTTCAGAAATAGGGCATGGTGTTAGTGCTCAGGGTAGCTTGCTACCCCAAGTGTAAATCATTTTGGAATCTGTTCCAACAAGTAAACCATGTAAGTTTGCCAGAAAAAGATCAGACAAGAAGCATGTCAGCTAGAACAAGAGCTTTCCACATTTCGGGAGTCAGTTAATCGAAACTTGAAGTATGCTAAAGCACAAAAATCCTCATACAGAGCAGGTCATAAGGAAAATGTTTCATAGCACTTGCATCTTGTATATTAAATGGATTATCTGCAAAGTATATTTGTTCATTGGCTATTTTTGTTTCATTTTTTATCAACTCACAATGGTGGCAAGACCATCCTTAAGTGATTTAGTGTTTATTTCTGGATTTTATATTTTCATGCAATATTTTGATATTATTTGTTATTATTGTTTTACGGCATTACATATTTTCATCAGGACAGCAATGTATTTACCTTTTGTTTTTTGCAAAGAGAGTTGATATAACAATGCTTTCATAAAGATTTGTTTTAAATTAATTTTAAGATCAACTGCAGCATCTCATAATCATTAGCAAAAGATTTCATAAAGTAGATGTTTAAAATATTTAATTTGATTGACATTCAGAAAACTGCATTCCAGTAAGAAAAGGTGCAGTACAGACAGCCTGTGAGATATTTTTTTTCCTTGCCAGAGGGTATCAGTACTACAGACGCTCGTGACAGGATATACTTTATGTCTCAAGAGTTCCTGCATCTGTACCTCTGTGCCACTCGCTGCGCAGAAGTGCAAGGCAGAATCTTGTAACATCACCTTACTGAGGCTGAACACCCAGAGAGTATTGTTGTGTTTTGTCAATTTAAATCGACCACTCGTTTTGGTTTTACCATAAGTATGAATCATGATCTGTAATCCGTGGTTAGGCACCTGTTTGTACCACACAATAGTGTCATCAGCAGCTCTGACTTTGCAGGAAAACTCCACATCTTTACCCTCATTTGCAGCAAGTGTATGTGGTGTCTGTGTTACTGCTTCCTGGCTCTGCACACCTAAAATAAAATAAATACTTTTTAAAAAAATGTTTCTTCATATATCGTTCTCCACCAGACTGGAAATTAACAAAAATAAGTATAAAATACAAAATACAGATTACTGGATACACAACAAACAATGAACAGGCAATTTAGTATTTCCTTACTTGTGTACAGTGTCAGAAGAAAAGTGACAAAGTAAGCATATTCCATTGCCTTCTCTTATGTCTCTCTTTAAATGCTTGCAGTATTAAATACATATGCTAAGACCCACCTTTTCAGCAATTTGAAACTCCTCCTTTTCTGTCCTCTTCATTGACCTCCCTCAAGCAATAACTTTGCATAAATAAAGGTACTGAAAGGATAATGCTGCTTAGACATTGGCGACCCCTACTGGTGATCTCTGGTATGATATAAACAAGTTCACAAACACATTCTTAATGAGACATGGCTGTACCAAATGTATGCACACATCATGATTGTTATCTAATTTTCCATCTTCTAAAATATATTTGACAGTGATAAAGCAATGTGCAGCAAATAATGGAAGGATAGAACTGTTGCAATCACCATGACTCAGGTGCATTACTGTTAACTATCCAGATTGTGCAGAATGTCCAGATTTTTGCCTCATATTTTTGGTCTCTTCCTCATAAACTTGTGCTTTTCTGGTAAATCAGTGAAGACTGAGTTTACTAAATAATAACAGTCATTTAAGTTTCAGACTTCGTATCATTAGAAAATGTATGGTAACATAAAACATTTTATTCTAGTAACTTTCTAAGTTTATATGAGCAATATTTAAAATGTCCTGCCATGATTTTTGGCTTTGTCCACATTTCTTGTGCTAAGATGTTGAGAGGTATGCTCAGGTGGCTTTTTGAATTCAAGCTTTGAACTTTTTGCTGCAGTGCTGTAAGGTCATGTGATAACTCCTTCCCACAACTTACTGAGCTGGCTTTGAACTGACTTGATATTTACTCTTTCAGTCTAGCAAGGAAAGGCCTTCATGTCTATCTGTTTTAAGTCTGAGAAAAAGCATATCAAATAAAGAAATCCATATCTGTTCAAAGTTAGACAACAATTTCTGTTTACCTTTTATCATAAAGCATTACTCAAAATTTAATAAAGTATGCTGTTTGTCTTCCTTAATATGGATTTCTGTAAAATACTTAACTTTAAGAGAAGTGACTGTTTCTATTCTAAAGAAGATCAAATTCTCTCACATTAATTCTGCAAAACATGTAGTTGTTTTACCAGGCATCTATCACATATACAGAGTTAAGTGCAAAGCCTATAAACTCTGATCTGTCATATTTTTCATCTTTAATTTTACACCGTGTAACTAAAAACAATGCAAGCAGATCTTTAGATGCATAGCTCAGTACCCTTTAGATGTCCAGTCTATTCCCTGACCCAGTTACATTCATTCATTCTCTGTCTTTTGACTTTAAGGAGTTTATGTGGGAGGATCCATCAGCTTAGCTCCCCTCGTCTAGAACCAGTTGTATCTCCATCAGCTCTGTCTCACTGTCCACAAAGGATACAATTTTGGGATGCACTTCCTGTGTGCCGAACTCATAAAATCGGTCAGCTTCTACCATGAAATGTCCACATTTTGTCATATCATGCCAATGCATTCATGTGAGGCCATCTGCATATTTGACGCCCTAATACTCTACATTGTTTTGTGTGTGTGCATGTTTATGTGCGTGTGTGTGTGTGTGTGTGTGTGTGTGTGTGTGTGTGTGTGTGTGTGTGTGTGTGTGTGTGTGTGTGTCTGCACGTGTGTGTTTACAATAGTAGTGAACAGGTCTCCACCCCCCACTCTCTCCTGTTATACATTTAGCAGTGTATCCTGTCATGAGTAATTCACCATCTAAAATTTAGCCATGCACTCATGAAAATGGAGCAGATTTCTTCCCTAGGATCTATCACCCCTTTAAGTAATCTACTATTGTGAATGTTATACCTTCAGGTCTCTTGACAGTGCAGCCAAAGTCTCTTCATGAATGCAGTCAAACTTTCCCATTCTTTGCAGCTTTTTTGCAAAGTAAGACAACTCTCAAAACAGGGTCTTTTACAGTCTCACCAAGATGTGCTTTGCATCTGTTTGTCTATCTATCCATCCATCTATCTATATCATTTAATGGCTGAAATGTTCAAGTAGAGCCTGTGCATAGAGAAATAATTAACAGGGCAAGTAGAAGAGCAGAAGAAAGTAAAGGAGAGGGATTCATTTCCTAACTGACTAAGTAAACTGGTCCTTTGCACAACTTTTCCATAATAACCCCAGCTACAAAGGTGCATGTAAAAGCAGTACACGTGTATAACCAGACACATGCAGTTACATTTTATGCTTCTAGCTCACCCAAGATGCTTTTGAAAGTGAGAAATTTGGAGTATATAAAGAAAATTGATGCATGCCTAGGAAGAGAAGGCATACACCCCACAGGCAGTTACCCGAGATTAGGATTTAATCCTAGAACCAGAATCTGTAATGCAAAATGCATTAACCACTGAGCCAGCATGCCAGAATTAATAAGTAAAGCAAGCCAGACACTGCAGAAGAATAGAGCAAGAAAGACAACTTGGTAGGAAAAACATCTGTTTTCAGTAGATATTTTATTTTGTTTCTTATATTAACTAAAAGAGATGGTCCATCCAGCAGCAAAATATTCCATGCTGAACTTCAGGTAAGAACATTTAGAATGCTTGGTAAATCATTATCTGTGCACTTCTAAGGCTTTATGTCATATGAGACTATATCTCAAAGAAATATAAAATTACAATGATAGGAGAATGCAGCAGTGTTGTGTACATTCATTTTCAGTAAGTGGCCACCTTCCATATAATTGCGCTTTTAAAATAAATCCTAATTGTATTTATTGCCATAATCATGTGCTCATCTAAACTGTAGCATAACTTGCAAGAGCAGTGACTAGCTAATACTGACTACAGACATCAAGGTCAGCGCACTGTGTGTTCTGCAGCTGCTCAAGACATCCAACTATGTTCCAATATCCTTGCTTATTTGCACTGACATGGAACCCATTCCTTACTTCGTCAGGTATTTCTTCAACAAGAGAGTAAAGGTCTTCTGAAACTATCTTAAAAAATCAACTTGTGATTTACACTTCTAGCTTGGCTAAAATAGCAGTTCTGCTAATTGTATTTTCTGCTCCTCATTAAGATGGGAAAAATTAGATGCTACAAGGACATAGTTATATTTTTAGTTATACAATGATGCCTGATTAGTATTTTAAAACGTGCATGCTGGCTAGCACAGAACTCACCACGCCCATAGTAAATAAATAAATGAAAAAAAATCTGTGTGGAACCTGTAATGTGGAAGTACAAAACAGACTTCTGTAAAACCTCAACATTCAGTTTACTTGTTCGTTTCTAAATGTCAAGGAGTCTGATTTGGTAAGCAGAACTTGCCACCTATGAAGACTATGGCTGACATTCACAAATGCTTGCTGCAATGCATTAAGTGCACCTGTGCAGCGAACAGGGGAGAGCAGGGGGTAAAACACTCTAACATGATATGGCCAGCTGGAAAACAAGGCATAGCAGAGATATATATTAATGGCCATGTTATAATACATGGTGTATGCTAATGAAGTACAAACCATGGTGGAGTGATTCAGAAATGTAGACCACTTTGCACTCATATTAACAATGTACACGATCATTTCACATGTTCAAGCAGAGAACAACTCTGAAAAATGTAAGGTGGATGATGCAGTAATGGAAAACCTGTTATGTGGCTATTCTGTGCATAAGACATAGGGATCCTGAATCAGAAAGTGAACAAAGGTCTTGCCACAGCTATCGTCATTTGCACAGGTGGGGAAGGAAACTGTATTACTGTACATTGCCTAAGCAAATATACACAAGTAGTAATGGTGCATACAAAAACACCAGACTGTCCTGCTGTGCAAACACATAATAGCATAGCTACTCTAGACATCAAATATAAATAACCAAAGTTAGAATGTCATAAGGACAGGGAACAGATATCCTCACACGCACAGGTGGGGGAAAGGGCACAGGAGTGCTTGTCTTTCACAGTGTGAGAATAATGATGTCTGACAAAATGAAGGCCTGAAGTTGCGTTCAGCGTGTAAACATATGGTGTGTTGGGGAATTACTGTGTCAAATAGTCTGGTACACTGTGTGTATGTGGGGGTGGGATGAACTATGGGCAGTGTTGGACTGCATGTGCCTCTACAGGGACACAGCCTGTGTATATAGACCATCACAGAGCTGTGCTATGCAGGTCCAAGACAGGGAATTCATTCTCTGTCATGCACATCCCCACACATGAGAAGTGACTCTGTCAGGCGTTTCTCTGTGTGTTCCATGACCCTGGCTACATGTTGGTGGTCTTCTTGAATGTGACCCATGTCTGCTGTGTGAGGTGTCAGCATGACCACAAGGATAGACTCTTCTGTGTGTATATACATCCACACCAGTGTAGCACTGTCAGAGTGAGATTCACCTCTCCATGGCCACAACAGCTAAAATCTGAGGATGATACATACAGATAGTGGGTATCAAGGACTGACTTTCAACCACAACAGATGATCCAGAACTGATGTTGCATGCTCTCATCTGTCATTCATCTTATCCGAGTTGTCACACATGGCTCATGGTGTCCTGTAAGTCAGCACTCACCACCTGGATGACTCTCACAGCCTCTTCTGAGGCCCTGGTGAAATTCACCTGTGCCTCTATTATGGTCCTGCATACACATTGGCTGGCAGCTACTGACACACTATCCTCAAGTGAAAGCAGTAACCATACCTCCTGCGAGTACCAATACTGACCCACTGCCGGTGTTGTACCTGCTGCCTACAAAGGCTAGGGGCAGGTTCTGAGATGTCTCCACCTACAGACATCACATTTACATTATCTACAGTGTACCTATCAACCTGTCCACTCTGATATGGTAATGTGACATGGGTAAGCACAGACATAGAGACTGTACCCATAGTCTGTCGACAGGCTGTGGGTGATACACTCCCTGTGTCTGACAAATGCAGTGCAGCTCCTGGCATGTGCCATATCATCCTTGCCATCATCATCATCACAGACTAAGGATGTTTCAACATTAGATGATGTACTTACGCAGTGCTGGTGTTGGTCAATACATCACTTTTGAACATATGAAAACAAAAGTCATCCAGTGTAACTTTGCATAATCACCACAACTACACAAACAACAGATATTATGACAACTATAATGAAAGATGACTGCAAATTAATGATGCCCATACCTTATACAGGTGGTTGTTGCAAATCTATGCCAGATGTACCTAACCATAATAGGTGAGATGTATTACAAAACAAGTGATGTTACTAAAAGCTGCAAATGGGGGCATACCAAAAGGAGGAACACATACCTGTGGCATCACAAGTCAAAATCCTCCTGGGCCTCTCTATCTCCACACCTACCTCCAGTACAACACTATGGAACTTTGAGGAGGTGATACTGACTTTGGGTGAGACCAGGAACTCCACTGTCTCGGTAACTGGTAGTTCAGTAAATGGACCACCACCTGTAGCCCTCCACTCCTATGTCATAACCCCACTCTGTTAGGGGCATTGCAAAATACATCACTGGCTCTTCATAGTAGTATAATATAGTCGTACCCCTTGCCACCAACAATGTTCACATCCTGAACAACCAGTCAGCAGACACGATCACAGAAGGACTTGATGAAGGTGTATCAGTCACATTTGTCCTACAGCAACAAAGACCAATATATATATTTATATATATATATCTCTATATATATATCTATATATATATATATATATATATATATATATATATATATATATATATATATATATATGGGTCTACTTCATCTGATCGACAGAGCATTTGATCAAAACTCATTTGGTCGAAATTTCATATGATCGAAAACCAGTATTCAAGGCATAAAACTGGGATTTGTTCCCCTCCCCAATGTAGTGCGATCCTGGAGTAGATATGTATAGTTAGGGGGGGGGCACAGCCGCCCACAATGGAGGTCGAAACCCCCCATCCATTTTCATTTAAAATGTCTACATTTTGCTTTATTTTCTTCTTTTAAATGAAAATAGGTGTGGGGCTTTGCTCCCCACACCTCCCAATGTGGGGGGCTATGCCCCCCACCCCCAACAATATATATCAACTCCAGGGTTGCACTACATTCGGGAGGGGGACAAATCCCAGTTTTATGCCTCAAATACTGGTTTTTGATCATATGAACTTTCGACCAAATGAGTTTTGATCAAATGGTCTGTCGATCAAATGAAGTAGATCCATATATATATATATATATATATATATATATATATATATATATATATATATATATATATATATGTATATATATATTTGTATATATACATATACATATCTATATATATATATATATATATATATATATATATATATATATATAGATATATATATATAGATATATATATATATATATATATATATATATATATATATATATATATATATATATATATATATATATATATATATATATATATATATGTGTGTATATATATATATATATATATATATATATATATATATATATATATATATATTTATATATCCCATGCACAATCAACTTAAGGGTAATAATTGCAACTGCATGACTGTATTCCCATCAAATACACAACCCTCTCAACCAAAATAGTTGCAATATACACAAAAGTCAACCAACAAACTATCGTTATAGTTATCATGTGTGCACATCTTTGAAGGTAAGCAACATTACAATAGCATATGGAAAACTAAAGTTCACACCATGCAAGTTTACTTTGCTTGGATGCTAGTATGACCAGTACAGCTGGGTGGACAATGGACACGTGGACAACTTGTAATGGTGAGATACAGAATAACAACTAAAAAGAATACTTTGTATCCTGTACTACTACTAGTACAAAGCATAAAAAATTATAACATCAATCAAAAGAATCAGTTGTAAAATGTAACATGTACCCGAAATGTGTCTGATTCGTGCCTTAATAGAACTAAGGTATCCTGCAATAGTTTGTTTGTAGAAATCTAGATTTGTCTTCTGTAGCTCCACGGTAATACCTGCACTACGTCAGTTTCATGTCCTGTAGATTCCACTCTCTGGCCATGATGTGTGGGCTAATTAGTGCTCATCTCATTAGCATTTCACAATCACAGCACTTGCATGATGGCCAAAGCAGATAAAATTGTGCTGAGTTCTACACAATGCCATGGAAAGCTCTGAGCACTTGGGGAAACTCCTGAAAGAAGTTATCATGAGATAGTCAGGTTTATACAATCCATCTGCACCTCATTAATACTACTGTTATATCTGTTTGTTGTTAAAGACCTATGCTCCTAAAACTTACACATTACAAAGGTCTGTCAAACATGGACCTTTCAACCTCTTAGTGCAAAAAATCTGGGCATAGCTTTACAAAATGGGGGAACAAAGGCCCAAAAATAGGGACAGATTTTAAATATTGCTCTAATACACTTAGAAAATTGCTAGAATAACAGGATTTTCTTAGCATGCATTTTCCAAAGGGTGTGAAGTCTAAACTACAAATGTGTATCATTATTTAGTGACGTCCGTCTTCAGATCATCCCAGTGATTTGCGAGAAAATCACAAATTCTATGAGGAACAGACCAAGACTATGAGGCAAAAACCTGTGCATTCTTCAGAAATCTGGGCAATTGAACTGCATGGTCACACACTGCAGTGCTCTAAATATATGTTACATAATAACTATGTTACATACAACTAAATGCTAACAATACATCAAAATAAAATTTGGGAAAAAAAGTATATTTGTCGATCATAGCATAAGAGTGTGCATGCTATATCTTTAGGAAGCATGCTAGGCTGTACGTGCATGTATGTATGTATATATATATATATATATATATATATATATATATATATATATATATATATATATATATATATATATATATATATCTATATTCCTGACACGTGCATTCCATAGTGCCATTTTGAAGAAGCATCCAGAGACAGAGCATGCATAGCCATAGTCACTAATTTGTATACAAGTTGCTTAAGTAAGTCTTCACAGTTATGTGTTTGTATATAATAAAGCTGTTTGAACAGAACACATGAAGACTCTTTTATCCATGTCCTAGACACAAAAGCAACAATATTGCCCAATGTGAAGAATTCTGTGATAGTCCAACCTGCAGGTTTATGAAAGGTGCCAGTAGAGAGGTCAGCATACTGACTATGCGGCCAATGATTAATGTGAGGTGGGTGTTTCACAGTATGCACATCACAATTTATCTCAAAGGCCATGCTAACCTTAACCATAGAAATAACCATAGAATGTTTTAGTTGACATTAACCATAATATTCTAAGTAGGAAAAGCAGTAGAAAAAAGATATTAGGTTTTGCTATACTGCACATCTTACAGTACATTTTGGGCAGAGGGCTAATGTTGTGAGCTGTAGTGCCTGAGATAGAAGGTTTAATTCTCTCAGTCCCCATTTGCCACCTGGGTGACTTTGAGAAAGTCATTTATACAGCTGTTGTTCCTGGACTACCCTGGAAAAGTTATGTGGATTCACTATACCTGCCAGGTTAACAAATCCATATTATTATGATATTGACTACACTGACATTGTTATTATTATTATTATTATAATTATTATTATTATTATTATTATTATTATTATTATGACATCAGCATGGGAATCATAAGACTGACATAACTGCAGTGTACTTAATATGCCATTCTAGCATCTATGCAACCATCCACTTCCTTCCTCTTTACCTCCCTGCTGTATCCTCCCAGCTCCAACATTTAATTTGGCCAAAATATATCTAAATGTGAGACATACATTGCCACAAATGGGTCACACCCCCAATATTGTATTATTTTTTTAATATAAATATCTATTGTATGACACTTGACATCAAGCAGCTTCGCTGATAATTGATGAACAGAGGGCAATGACAGATTTCATCTTATGGCAAAAACAAAGAAAATTCTTATGCATGGACTAAGACTTTGGGGAGTTTCAATAAAGCCTACATGGTCATTTTCACCATCTGCACATTGCACCAAGATGTCCACGTGGCCGTGAAAAAATTTAGATTCAATAAACTCTGTGTAGTGGTAATCAAACAATAATCAGGCTGGAGAATCCCTATTCTCCAACTGTATAGCTAAAATCTGGAATACATTACCTCCCAGTGTAATATCCACCACAACCTCACCTCAGTTTAAACTTTTACTAAAAACTCACCTATCCAAAAACTGGATATGCCCATGTATGGCTCCTGACTAACCTACTTGTTCCTAATGCTGATACTATATTGGATTCAGTCTTACTAATTGTACATATAAACACAAATGATATCTAGTACTATGTTTAATTATGCCATGTGTCTCACATTGTATATTTAACTTTGTTCTACTGTGTTTGTTGTATTTTAATTGTACCTTTGTTGTATTAGCTGACTTTTATGTGGAACTTTTCTCCCCGGGCCTCTGCTGAAAAAGGACTTGTGTCCAGATGGACTTTCCCGGTTAACAAATGTAAAATAAATAAAATAAAATAAAAAAAAATAAATATGCTGTAAAGCAACTGTTTAGACTCCATGCTCATGTTGGCTGTGTATTTCAAAATGTTTTGAATACTACCATGGAAAGGAGTCTACACGGAAAAAAAAACAAGTAAAATTTATTAGATTTGTACAAAACTAACTTTAACATGTAGCATCAGACACGTTATTACATTATTAGACAGGGTGGTGCTACAAAAGTAGAGTAACAATAGCAAAAATCCTTTTTAAGTGCCATGATATAAATTCAGCTTTAATCCTCACCCCCAAATCAAGAATATACTCATAAGTAATGTTGACAGCTAAAAGTGCAAACTCCATGAAACAGACTTTTCGAACTGTCATGTAAGCATGTGCAATATGTAGCTGATGGAATGCAGTTAAATTTTATCAAAAACTGTATTCCTCTGTGCAGATGTATAGCAAAGTAATACCCTCCCTTGGGATTTTAACATTGGACTCCCCTTCAATTTTCCTACCTACGTGGTAACCAACCATGTAGATTCAGGGCTGTCAGCACGGTGAAGATGCAAATGAGGTCAAAACTCATTAGAATTGCTTAATTGCAAAAAATCGTAAGCATGTTGGGATGCTCACTTCATATAGGTACTACCACAGTGTTTGTTTTCAATGGATGGCAATAGTGAATGATGACATCAGAGGGTGTGTAAAGTTACAGTTATAGAGGAGTGCATGTAGGTCTGTGAAGGGTGAAAGTGCTTGTAAGCAATGCACAGTTCACAAGTCCTGTTTCATCCTCTTTATTTTTTTTAAATGTGTTATCAGTGTCCACTTTAAGTTATTTTTTTAATTATTTTTCTCATTGTTTGCACGATACATCACTTAGAACAATCACAGCAAACAGAGGAATGAATGACAGGTTTCTCTGGGCTTGACATTTAGCTATTTCTCTGGATGTTGAAGGACACAAGAGGTTGGTGAACAACATAGTTGGGGTGATGATGGAACCCATGGACATCAAGATGGGCAACCATGAAAATCGAGTCCTCACCCACAGAACTTTCACCACTGTCACTTCACTGCACTGATGGCTGCACTGCCCAATGTCTGCATCTCCTCCTGGTATTTTGTATAAGGATGGAGAGCTGGTGCTCCATCCAGCATAGGTGTGCACCAACAGTGCTGCAGAAAATCCAGTGCACAAACCCTAGCAGTTCATTACGGGTGATAAAATCATCACCTCTACTACTGCTCCCGGATTAAACCCTATCCTATGGGGCGGCAACTACCTGATGGTCCAGGTAGAGCAGGGGCAGGAGAGGGGAGTGCTGCCAGGTTGCACCCCAGACATGCTGGGCAGCAATGCTGTAGCTGGTGGAGTGGGGGCAGGAGGAATCTGTGGGAAAGGCCTACCTCTCTGTACTGTGGGGAAAAATAAAGGAAAAAAATAAAAATAAATAAATAAATAAATAAATAGAGAAAATAAGGGTTGGAGTGAGAGGAAAACAAGGATAGCATTAGTAACTTCATATGTGATATACATAGCATTGATACAATTATTTGACTCTATTCTGTTACCTTTGCTTTTAAGACTACAAACTCCTAACGAATGTATTACTTCTAACACTACCCACTTCATAACAAATGCACACTATAATACAGACTGCAGCAAGCAATCCTTGATGTGTGCGTATATTGTACATATGCATGTCTGCATTATACTGATTACAGAATGTCATTTGTGCCACTGGCATAGAGGTCTGAAGTTACATCGCAGTAATCATGAAAACTTAACAGCACTGTATATTTAGGAATTATGGTTTTTGAACCCACAAACTCTGATTACTCTCTAATACTGTGCTGTTGTTTTGGCATACGCACTAATGCATGCATAGTTTCCTTTTACAGTTGACAGATGCATGCTCACTGTTAGCTGAGAATATGGAAGTGCTTCTTTGTGCTACAGACTAAGGCATGCATGTATACATTGTTTTACAGCTGAGATAAGCATTCACAATTTGATACAACTGTATTAAATACCAAATAAGCTGCCTTTAATGTTTAATACTACAATAACAGTACTGTTCTGATGCATAGATATCACATACTTCTCTCATCCTTGTCAGGCCCATGGCATGGTCCTCACAATCAAAGCTCTCTCCATGGCAGCTGTGGAAAAAAACAGAACAGAACAGAATACCATTATGAATACCAGTCTTGACTACATTCAGCTTTTTAACTCTTACAAGTAGTCACTGTAATTGATACATATACATATGTGGTGTGTCCCCAGTACTAAGTTCCCTGATCCAACAGTCGAGGGTATCCCTCTTCCTCCTCCTGAGGTCATTAAAATGGTGTTGACATTGATCACCAGTATGGGGAAACACCAGATGTATTGGTCAAAGCCCTGGCAACACTATCTCATGCTTCATATTTGTATTCTGAGCCTGAATAGTCACTTTGCAGTAACTGGGGCCCATGATGCTTAACTAGGAGTGCAACAAACATTCTGGACTCCTGCTTGCTCTGCCTCTGCGTTCAGAAGTGCACTCCCTGCCCACAAACACCAGCTATGAGTACCAGAGATAAAGCCCAATGTAGAAAGAGGTTTTCCTACCAATTGCATTTGGTATCCTGATGTTTTACTGCCAATTCCAGATATCACATGCTTACTGGGTATATGCACATTGTGTGAAAATGTTGTGCAATGCTTACCATCATGCAAACATAGTATTCGGGAGACCTCAATGGTGAGCAGCATTGGCTAGCAATATAATTTCAGGTTTATTGGATGTACGAGTCTTTGTGTATGTGTTTTAGGCAAAATTGAAGGGCATGCCGGTGCGCATAGCAGCAATACGCTGCCAATAGATTAGTTACATGACGTCCCCTATTTTAGTATTTTTTTGTTCTGGATACTTCACTTCCAGTATTTACACTATGAGGTATATCACACAAGCAGTGGCCAAAACATTTTAAATAAAGAAAACTAAAGACAAAGAAAATCAATTGCTGTGCTGTCATACAATCCTTGAGCAAAATCAGTGCTATCTCTGTCATAGCCCTCAACCTTCCATCTCCAAAATGAGGAACAGTAGCCCTCATAATGTGGAACAAAAGAGCAATATGTGGAAAACATACTAATGGCTTACTAACATCTGAAACTAGGAAGGTTATATGATGCTTAAAATGTGCTGATTTTACCTACATAAAAGGTCTTTTAATGAATTAATGTGATTCATTTCTATTTACCCGGAATATCAGTGAAAAATTTCATAACACTGGATGAGTGACAGATCATTTCAATGTGGAATTTCATGCAACATGAACTTTTTAAGACCCCGAATGAGGTATGTTCCTCGTAATCAAGTACAATTTAAGGTATGATATGTGTAGTCCTGGTGGTCATTGTGACTTTTTGTGCAAATGTGTGCACCAGAGCTGCTTGGACTTATAAGAAATTGCTATCCATGTTCACTTGCAAGCTTTTACAGCCAGCAAGCCTACATAGAAATGCTATCTGCATTCCCCTAAGAAGTTTCATGGCCAGCAAAACTGCTGCGAGCCACTATCCCTTGGATAGGCATGCTGTGACTCATTAATATGCATTGTGCGATGCTGTGAGATGAGCAACATTGTGTCTGCATTAACACTCTGTGTAGGCTCTGGGCAAAGCCTACATGGAGTTTATTGAATCCCGAGGTTTGCCTTTAGTTGTATGCCAGAGTTCAGCAATATCATGCGTCAGTAAGCAACTGTGGCAAAAAAACCCCAAAAAACATCTAGTCAATGTAAGGTGATTATATTCTCTACAACAGCTATCATGGCTCAATGTTCTAATGATGTGAAACCCACATGTCAGAGTACTGCATGTACATTTGTAATCAAATGAGGGTGGGATGCCTTTACATAATATTGATTTCAATCTTTATGTGCACTCCATGACAGTGATAATTTCTTCACACATTTTTGTGTTAGCTTGAATGGCATACTTTGTAAAGCTGTATTTGTTACACTGTGAATGAGCTATGCATAGGTTGTAATCCTGTCATGTGAATTAACTTTACAGTGATTTCCAGTTCTGTTGTAACTTGGAATGGGCAATATTAACACCTGTGCTGTTATAGAAGTGATGTTTTCATGCTGCAAACTCAGAATAAGCACAAAACACACACACACACACACACACACACACGCACACACGCACACACGCACACACGCACACACACACACACACACACACACACGACTGGCAGATTGCCATAAAAAAAAACTTTTATGCTGCTCAAATGCTGCATAATGTCTGGCAAAGAGCAGCAGTGACAGATATGCATTGTTAAGGATAACTGGCATTACCAATCACATGAAAACACTGAAGCAAAATCTGTTGGACATGCTAATAATTTGGTAACCATTGTGTGGGTGATCTTAACCTCAAAGAGCAGTAATGATATAATCACAGACTGTCACAATTATTTGCACTGTAACATCACCCGTGTTCCATTGTACTGCACTTGTGATGAATAACTTTGAATTAAGTAATGTTGAGTATTTGTATCCCCTGATGCTTTCAAGCTGTTGAATTTTGATTACTCTGCATTTTCCTTACAGTTGACAAAAACCCTGTAGAGGTGTGCTGCCTGACAACTTCAATAAAATGTATTCTGTGTTGTGTGTAGGTATTAGACAGATCAGGAAAGCAGGAGGAAGGCAGCCAGGAATTCAATTCCCTTAATGTTTGAGTTGTGCCATTGTAAATAGTAGTTGTGGTGATTATGCAAATCTATTTGTTTTATTAATCTTGCCATATGCATATGTTCTGGAACTTACAACTGCCAATGTTAATGCAATAGCTATGCCATAAATAACCATGTTAATCTGGGGCCACTGATGAGTATGTAATCTCAGCAGCAAATTGATGGAAGGAAGAAAGCCATTTTTCACACCTTAAAGTATCAGTAGAGCCAGAACAGCAAAGTACATACATAAGATTGTTTTGTATGTCCATCACAAAAATGAGATCTTCCCAATTTAGTATTGTTGCATGAAAGATGTGAAATGCAAGACATCTTTTGGGCAACAAATCAATGCTAGTTTTCCTGACATCTTGGAAGACGAGATCAATGACTGGACCACATGATGGTCATGCTCCTTTTACAGCACAAAAGTAGTGTGAATAGGAGACAAAGATTTCTATGTGACTCCTTCATAAACTGCACGAGGGCTATACCCAGTCACAGAACAAGGCTGAAGCCTGAAATAGATTGGTCAAGGCTGTCACTTATGCAACTAGCATCCCATGCAAAGGTGAACAGTACTGTCACCATTACAGCGACATTAAGTGCCAAAGGCCTGACCTCCTTAGCCAGTGGAAGGATGACGTTTGGCTCTGGTCACCACTTCTGTACTTAAGTGTAACATAAATCACTTATCCATGCTACCTGGTAATGCATGGCACCCTGTATATTTTATTATGCTCTCTCAGTCTAACATAAATCACTTATCCATACTACCTGGTAATGCGTGGCACCCTGCACCCTGTATACTTTTATTATGCTCTCTCAGTCTAACATAAATCACTTATCCACACTACCTGGTAATGCGTGGCACCCTGTATATTTTATTATGCTCTCTCAGTCCAACATAAATCACTTATCCACACTACCTGGTAATGTGTGGCACCCTTTATATTTTATTATGCTCTCGCAGTCTAAAATAAATCACTTATCCACACTACCTGGTAATGCGTGGTACCCTGTATATTTTATTATGCTCTCAAGGTCTAACATAAATCACTTATTCATACTACCTGGTAATGCATGGCACCCTGTATATTTTTATTATGCTCTCTCAGTCTAACATAAATCACTTATCCACACTACCTGGTAATGCGTGGTACCCTGTATATTTTATTATGCTCACTCAGTCTAACATAAATCACTTATCCATACTACCTGGTAATGCGTGGCACCCTGTATATTTTATTATGCTCTCTCAGTCTAACATAAATCACTTATCCACTCTACCTGGTAATGCGTGGCACTCTGCACTCTGTATATTTTTATTATGCTCTCTCAGTCTAACATAAATCACTTATCCATACTACCTGGTAATGCATGGCACCCTGTATATTTTATTATGCTCTCTCAGTCTAACATAAATCACTTATCCATACTACCTGGTAATGCGTGGCACCCTGTATATTTCATTATGCTCTCTCAGTCTTTGCAGATCCTGAACAGATTCAAATTAACTTGGGGATGAATAGGGATCACCCAAGAGAGTGGTGGGGTTTCATCAAGTCAGTTTTCTGAAACATCTGTATGTTTATACAGTAAAATGTATAAGTAAATGGATAAAAGAAGTAAAAGAAAGAATAAGAAGTTTAAAGGTTGAGGACATGAAATGAGATGAAGTAACAGCCACTTTGATTATAACAAAGTTAAGAAAAGCCTCTAACTGGAAAACACCAGGCACAGATGCAGCACCTAACTTCTGGTTAAAAGTATTAACATCTTTGCAAAAGATTTAGCCATGAGCAAGATTTATTTAAATGTGCACCCCGAGCAGACATCGATCTGGCTAACAACAGGTAAAACAATGCTCCTACTTAAGAGTGAACCTGCAAGCTACCCAAAAATTATAGACCAATAACTTGCCTTCTGAAGATGTATCAACTATACACCAGAACTGATGCCAACAGAGTTTACAGTCATTTAGAAGAAAACTCAATTATGACAGTAGAACAAGAGGGTGATAAAAGAAAGTCATATGTAACAAATGATCATTTGTTGTTAAATAAATTCACAGAGGAGAACTGTATAAAGGGGAAGAATCTAAGTATGACATGGACTGACTACAAAGAAAAACATTTGATAGTATCCCACATTCATGGATAAAAGAGTGCTTAAAAATGTATAAGATACACCCTACACTGATAGACCACATTAAAGTGACCATGAACCACTGGCAGACCACTTTGCAATTAAGCTATGATAAAGAACAAATTATTATCCCAGGGATAAAAATTAAAAGGGAGATATTCCAGAGTGACTTTCTGTCACTGTTGCTATTCTGCCTTGCCCTTAACCTGTTAAGCTGTCTACTTAACAGCTTAGGTCATTGCTATAATTTGGCTCCTAGAAAACAACTAGTCTAAAGACTTCTCATTTTCTGTTTGGCGATGATTTAAAACTCTATAGCTCATCAGATGAGGAACTGAATGCACAGCTGCAGGTTGTCAAACTTTTTCAGATGATATTAGAAAGTCATTTGGTGTTGATAAATGTGCAAAAGCAACCTTTAAAGCAGGAAAACTGCAGCACCAGGAAAGCATCAGTTTGGGACAAGAATGTGATATAAAAGAACGTGTGCAAGAGGGTGTGTATTAATACTTGGGAACTGATGAAGGATCAGCAATACAACATGAAGAAATGTGAATAAAACTTAGTAAGGAGTACTTTAGAAGACTTAAATTAATCCTGAAAACAGTGTTGACATCTAGGAACAAAATCCAAGCTATAAACCAATTTGCTCTTCCTGTCCTAACTTACAGTTTTGGATTTATTGATTGTCCCCAGAATGTGTTGGATAGATTAGATATTAAAACAAGAAGGATGCTTCATGCTCACCAAATGATCTATAAAAATCAGTGCATACCAAGGTTTCTCATTCCGAAGGAGGGATGAGCCTCCTTGAAATTGATTACATGTATAGATTTGCAATCATGGGACGCCACACATATCTGCTGACCTCACAAGACCCAAATGTAGTGAAAGTTTTGAAACAGGAGGAGAACAAATTTAAGATGTCTTCTCTGCTTAACCTAGCAGAAGCATATCGGCATCAAGCAGGAATGGAAATCAGACCAGAAGTAGATAAAAAGCAGGCAGCAACTGAATGTGCCAAAAACCAAAAGAAATAATATAAGGTGAAGGACCTGAAAAGGCAAGAAATGTGGAAAATACATAAATATAGTTCCAAGTATAGAAATCTTCTGGAAGAACCTCATGTTGAACACAGAAATACTTAAGGAGAGGTGAATTCAAACCAAGAGATGAAAGGTTAATATTGGCGGGTCAAGATAGTGGGCTATGTACAAGCTGGTTTACAAATTCCATTGAACATGTGGGAGAAACAAACAAATGTAGGTTCTGTAAAACTGAATTGGAACCAGCCACACCCTTCATTACTGGTTGTGACATACTAATGGCAAAAGGACTGTATACAGAAAGCCATAATAATGTGGCAAGACTGTTGCACTTGGGATTGTGCAAACATTATGGCACTGAAGTGGCTGAAAAACAATGGAAAGTTGAGCCACAAAGCATCATACAAAATGATGGTTTACATCGCATGGGATCGCCCATTACCAACAGTTCAAATGATAGATGCTAGAAAACCAGATATAGTGGTCCAAGAAAAGAAGACAAAAATAGCATTGATTGGTGAATCGCCACACCCAGTGACTACAGTGTCCTGCATACAGAGGCATAAAGTTATAAAATATCAGGATTTGCAAGCAGAATGAGAGCAATGTGGAAGAAGGATACCCAGGTAGTTCCAATAGTAGTAGGAGCAATGGGTCTTATAAAAAAGAGTTTATAATCATATTTAGATGTATTTTCAATACATGTAATTCCATACAGACTGCAGAAGGAGTCATTACCGGGCACATTGAGGGTACTGCAAAGAGCACTTTTGGCTGACATTAAAGAGTGAAACAATACTAATTTCATGAACTTTAATCGTGCTTTGACTTATGAATGAGGTCCATTCCCATCATGGTATTAGAAACCCAAAAGATTTGGAGAAATTAAAAAAAAAGAAAGATAACAAATGCAATACTGGTAAAGTACATTTATACAGCAAGACAGCATCTGCCATTGCTGGCAGTAAATATTGTAATTAGTATGACTGCACAAATAAAGATTGTTGATTCTGCATAGTACCATCAGCATAGTCAGACAAGTGTCTAATCATGTTAAGTCTATATACAGTGAAACTGTAATGATGCTTGAGTTGAGTTCTCACCACAAAAAGACAGAGCTTTGAATTTAACATGGTCTATTTTTAAATGTCTTTTTTTTTTGCAAGTAAGTCAAATGCCTTGTGAAGGGTGGACAAGTTAAATAATCTATGATGTTCAGTGATGTAAATGTTTTATATCTCACTGGCTGTATTTGATGATTCATGAATGCCATGAAATCATTGTTTGTCTAATCCACTGCAGTCTTTGTCAGTATTTGCTATATACTCTTAATTTGTTTGCTATATACTGTTCATTTGTCAAAATGTCAACCAGTACAATAATGTTAACTGACAGTGACACAACAAAAAATTAGCTAGTAATGTCATTCCACTCAGTAATTGGTAATACTTTGCATAGGTAAAGACCGATGATGTCAAAATGTCAACATTTACCCTGGAAGAGACATGGATCTTTATGTTAACTGTTACGTGCAGTGATGAATACTGTGATGGATGGTGGTTCATTCCCCACAAATACCTGCATGATAATAATGGGTTGCAGGCCTAAATGTATTTTTCATTTAGCTTAACAGTAGTACAGTGGTAAACAGCACCAACAGTTCAGATCTTATAATAAATGCATGTCTTATGTTGTGGTTATAATTCTCCATCACTGTAAAGCAGTTCCAGGAAAAAATATTGGAGAACACAAATTTTATTACTTTCTTTATGCCTCTTTTCCCACCCTATTTTTCTCTCTCTCTCTGTTTTTAATTTTCTCTGCTTTTATTACTATTATATACAGTGATCTGCACTGACCACTCAGCATGGTCTGCCCCCCCCCCCCCCACAAGTGACAACTGCAATGTCACCACAACAAGAGGCACCCAGCACACCTGGGTCACTGCCTGCCAGAGTTGCTTCCACTTCTTTTGCCCTACCTGCATCATCTGTGTCAAGTAGCTCTGCCCTGGGTGATGGTACATTGGTACCCACAGGGAGCAGTGCCATTGGAAGTGGTGATTATGTCACTCATCAGGAAATGGCAGAGCTTATGGGGGAGATTCCTGAAAAGAGGTATGATGCTAACTTCATGGAAAGTATGCTTCAGGATCTGGTTGAGGTGTTTCCCTTCCCAGTATTGCTTGCAATTACTGAGGCTGGATAGAGTGGTGACAGCTCACAGATTGAGGTTTGACTCCCCACTGTGTCTTAAGCTGGCAGGCTATGCATCTCAATGTATCCCATCCTATCTCCATACCCACTGTTCTCCCTTGTCTTGTCTCTACTACCAACCTTGTCATTCATGTCTATCATGTCCTGTAACCAAACCTCCCACTCTTACTTACCACTGGCATCACTGACTTTCTTCCCCAATGTTCCCCTTTCTTAGAAAAAAGGGCAACTGTCCACCCAAAAATAATGTCCCATACATAATTCTCCACTTCACCTATGTCCATGTATTACACAGCTGATTTGGTCCAACTGGTCACTTAATATTGCTATGATATTTTGACACAGTATTTATTGTATACTTATCCAGATATGTGTAAATTATATGGCTCTTCTCTGAGCGAGAGGTTGGGGTATGTGGTGACTGTTCCTTGGTCAGAAGGGGAGCGAACAGCACAGCACAAACTACTGTTTGGATAATTGCATGGCACAAATCACTTCCAGAACAAAGACAATTTTAGTTTGGTGTTCCATGCTCTAGGGTCTGTGGGGTGTAAGCAACATGAAACTGGAGGTGTTGCCCTGCTACTGAACGAGGGTATGAATACTGGAATTTATTGATGCCAAATATCCTCCATCAAAAGCAATAACTTTTAAGAGTTATGCACCTCTGAAACTACAAATATTTTCAGGTAATTTGGATAAAATTATTGTAAGCAGTGTTGGAAGTGTGATGTCACATCAATGTATAGAGTTAGTGAAAGGAGAGATTTTCCATGCCAGCCTATAATGCAGATATAAGTGTGAGGAAAATAAGTTACACTTGTCATCTTGTGTTTACGTATCTCAGTGTCAGTCTTTTCTTTGTTTATTTATCCTTTGTTGATCAGCTCAGCTGGTGACTTCTTTTTAGTGGAGACCTGTAGGGGTATCATTTTTATTATTAGGGGAAATTTGATAAGGGCACTAAGGATCTCCCCCTACTCTTTTCAGTAGGTTTCATCGCATCTTTGATATTCACTTCAGCTACCTCCAACTCAAGCAGCTGGGACTTTGGATTAACATCTCATCCACAGGATGACACAAAGTCGGGAGTGCAGCACCCCACTAATGTTGCAATGCAATGTCAGCAGTCTGAAATGGGGAAAGACCCCCACAGCTTACTGGTCTTCAGTCTTCTAGAACCAAAACTGAGTATGCTACCTGTTGCACCATTGAAACCATGCTTTTCATAGCAAGTCAGGGACATTATATTTTACACAGAGAGATCGCATATGCTTTTCTAACAGAAGTTTAGGGAAGTACATACATTTTATATAATTATGTGGAATTCTCCATTATTAAGTGTGCATGTATACTTATTTTTACACTGTTTTCAAAATATCCTTTTTATTTTCATTTTAAAGAATACAAATAAGGTAACATAAGATAGCCATATATCATAATAATAAGCTCATACTCTTTTTAAGAGAATAAGAAAATAAAAATGAAACAAAAATAAATAAATACATTAAAATGGTAACAAACTAAAATAACAGGCTATTAAGATAACCAGAATGGGCCAGATTCAGAAAGTTTACTGGGAGGTGTCTATGAGGTGCAAACCTTGAGGTAACCTTTCCATACTGAGAGACAACCCTACCATTATGCCTTTCCATGAAGACATGCAGCACTGCAGTGGGCTGTCTCCAGAGCTGTGATGCATGCTAATGAGGCAGACTGGGGGAGAGGCATATGCTAATTAGCCATGTGCTGTCCATCAAACCACCTGTGGTAAGGCATTTACATGGCCAGTCCTGGCTACTCATATTCACCCATTATGATAGAGGTAAATGCTGGGGAATTTAGCAATCAGGTAATGATAGGTGGTATGTACATATATGTGTGTGTGTGTGTGTGTGTGTGTGTGTGTATATATATATATATATATATATATATATATATATATATCTGCATATATGAGTGTATGTGTGAATGTTTGTCTGCCTAGAAGGTCTCAGTGGGAGGGGGGATAGTGAGAGCATAGGTTAGGTAGATTGTGTGTGTGTGTGTGTGTGTGTGTGTGTGTGTGTGTGTGTGTGTGTGTGTGTGTGTGTGTGTGTGTGTCTGTGCATGAATGTGTGAATGTGTCTGGGGGGGGTTTGGGGTTGTCATGCCTGCACCTTACCCTAGACTAATGAGCAAATCCCACAACATAGGATCGAGTGGGGAACTAGACAGACAGGAGAACAAAACTTTTAACTATCACACCTTAATGGCACTTAGGGTTAGGGGAGAACACTAGCCACCAGGGAAAACTCAAACTTGGTGCCTTGATGGCACTTTAATGAGTCATATGCAGAGGAGATGGAAGACAAGCACCCAGTGAAAATTTACTATACATTGTACCTTAATGACACTTTCGATCGAAGGAAATGCTAAACAACAGGGACAACATTTTATTATCACACACACATTTAGGGTCAGGGGGAACACTAGACACCAGGGATAACTTTTTACTATCACACACACACTTAAAGTGAAATGAATACTGAAACTGAAGTAACCACCACGGCTGTATAATCCAAGCTGTTGTACTCAATATTTGATTTATTCAAAAGTAAAATGGATGAGCGCTTTCGCGTAACCAAATGTACGCTTCTTCAGATCCTTAACAATTTTAAAATGATGCAAACAAGTTTATATATACACATCATATGACCATAAGTGCATCAATTAATCAATTATAAAATCAACTTCTAAAAGAGATAGTTACATATTATTTAACTCTAATAGAGCGTGCATCCAACACTGTCTTAATATTGATGTTATTATTACATCCTGGCGCTAGGTGAGCTCTGTACACTCTGTCAAACAAATTTGTGCAATCATACTTACTATAATATAAAAAGATAGAATAAGATCCATTGATTATAAAAAAGGTTTGAAAATAGTTACATTGTTTACACACTGCATTGAAAATAGCTACATTGTTTACACTGCATTGTTTTTTTTTTGTATCCCGTTGAAGTTTTGAAGCAAACTGTAAGCAGAAATTATATAAGTTTTAACTGACATTTATTTATTTATTTTATTTTACATTTGTTGACCGGGCTAGTCTAGCTGGATACATATCCTTTTTCAGTAGAGGCCCGGGGAGAAAAGCTCCAACATAATGAGAATACATGTTACATTTACATACATAATAAAATAGGATTAACATAGGTTTTATATAAACATGATAGAAAACAGCAGGTTATACATACTAGTTATATTGCATTCACTAAGTGAAGATAGTCTAGAACAAGGATTACATGGTTACTTTGTGAGGTCGAGGGATTAAAATAATCTGAGAAAGGGATGAGACTAGGGTGGTATGAGACTAGGATGTTATGAGATATTTCGGTTAGTCTGGTTCAGAACAGGGGCATAGCTAGTGTGACTTAAGATATTCTTTGAGATTATTTTTGAATTGATTATGCGGGGTCATGAGTCTTAGGTAGTTTGGGAGGGAATTCCAAGGCTTTCCAATGGAGTTGACGTAGAGGGCATCACCACCCGAGTTCTTAGATTTAATGGTTAGTATCTGAACGCTATTTGATGATCGAAGGCAGTTAAGGTTGGAGTAGGGGGTCAGAATACTGCACAGTGAGGGAGTTCTATCCGGTTGGTTGATTATTTTAAAGGTTTCAGTGAGTTGGTTGAGTTTGAGAAGATTGGGCAATTCCAACCAGCCAAGTTTCTTTAGGTTAAGGCAATGGTGAGTGCGATAAGGGGATCCTGTTATGAATCTAGCAATGTGATTATAGGCAACAGAGAGCATGTTAAGTTCACGTTTATTGAGGAAAGAGAGAACTGGGGAGGCACACAGGAGGGTGGAGAGGAGATGGGTGCAGGCAATGGTTAATTTGGCAGTAGGGGTTAAAAAGTTCTTTATTCTGTACATGGATCCAAGTTTCTTGTTTACAGATTTAACGGTTTGGCTAATGTGTATGTCAAATTTAAGCTTATGGTCAATAGTAACACCTAGTAGTTTGGTACTGGTGACAGGGACTATGATGGTCCCATTAATGGATTCAACATGGAAGGTCATATTGTTAGTATTTGGGAGTTCTTTTCCTAGGGGTGTGGATACGTTGGGGAAAAATAGTAGCAGTTTGGTTTTTGTTGGATTGAGTATGAGTTTCAAGTCGGTGAACCATTTTTCTACTAAAGTAAAACAGAGTTGAGTAGTTGTTTGGAGTTTCGAGAGGGAGACGTCTGAACAGATCAGGGTGGAGTCGTCTGCATATTGAATGCAGGTGGATTTAGGGATGCCTGAGTGAAGGTCGTTTATGAAGATGGAAAACAGAAGAGGACCAAGTATAGAGCCCTGAGGAACACCAATGGTGTTAGGGAGCAGGTCAGATAGTCTGTTTTGCCACTGGACAGCTTGTTGCCTACCAATGAGGTAAGCATTAAACCAGCTTAGTGCTGGGTTGTTCAGATGTAGGCTTTCCAGGGTGTTAAGTAGAAGCTGGTGATTGACCATATCGAACGCTTTCGATAGATCAAGAAAGAGGGCGGAGGATATTAGTTTGTTATTACGGTTATTATTAATGGAGTCAACAAAGGAGAGGAGGGCAGTAGTTGTACTGTGGTGGGGGCGAAAGCCATGCTGGGAGTTAGACAAGAGACGATTAAGGGTTAGGTAGTAAAGGAGTTGTTTGTGAACACATCTTTCCATAATTTTCGCTATTGAGGACAGTATTGCTATTGGTCTATAGTTGGATGTTTCAGTGGAGGTACCTCCTTTGTGAAGAGGGATGATATAAGAAATCTTCCAAATAGAGGGAATGGTAGCTTCAGTTATAGTTCTATTGATCAGGATTGATATGGGATAGGCGATAATATCAGATGCAATTTGTAAGTATTCCGCTGGGAGGTGATCCGCCGCTAGGGTGGTTGGTTTGAGTTTTTTTAAGAGATGCGAATATAGGAGGTAGAGACTGGCTTTAAGTTAAAGGAGGTAGGAGCAGAGTCATGAGATTGAGTGGCGGGTGAGGCAGTAGAAGTTAGTTGACTGGCTAGTGACTGGATAGTCTCAGTAAAAAAGGAGTTAAAGGTGTTGGCTATTTCTTCCGGATCTTTCCCAATAAGTTTCTCAGGGGTTGGGGTAGTAGATTTACCTGGGTGGAGGAGGTTGTTAAATCCAGCCCAGAACTTCTTTGGGTTGTTCTGGTGTTTATTCTGGAGGTGGCAGAAGTATTGTTTTTTGTCCTGGGTAATGGCTGTTTTAGTAGTGTTTCTAAGCTGTTGAAATTTAATGCGATCTTGGGGGGTTTAAGTGGCTCTCCATTTATCCCAGGCCTGGTCACGGAGTTTAATTTTGGTTTTGGTTTCTCTGGTTAGCCAAGGTGCTATCCGTACTTTGGATCTGATTTGTCTATTTGGGGCATGTGAGTCAAGTATCTTAAGGAATGTGTCATTAAAGTGGGAAACGCTCTCCTGGAGGGGTAGAGTTTTTAGAATGGACTAGTTACAGGATTTTAGATCTGCAAGGAATAGTTGTGGGTCAAATTTCTTTTTGTTTCTGATTAGTCTATATAAAGGGGGGGGTTGGAAGGTGGGCATTTATGTTTAATAATATAGGTAATTAGATGGCCGCTGAGGTCGTTGGGAAGGGTCCCGGTGGTATAGTTGTTTGAATCTTTATTGGTAAGGATCCAATCAATGGTGCTCTCTTTTTGTAGAGTATTGCCAATTCTAGTTGGGGATAGTATATTTTGGGAAAAACCATGTAGGTTAATAGGATGTGGGGTTATATGGGTAGAACAGTGGGACCAGTCTATATTAATGTCCTCAAGTACTATGGTTTCTTGTGGGTAACTAGTGGCTAACCAGCATAGGGTTTGCTCCAGGTTTTCTGTGTTCTTCTCTGGTGGGATATAGATTACTATGAGGTTGATGCATTTTTGAGTGTTTAGGCATATCTTTAGGGCAATAAGTTCTAAATTAGAGATTTTAGGAGGTTGTAATGGATTCCTAATGATATTCAGGGTATTCCTAAACATTACAGCTATTCCTCCACCCTTTTTCTTTACCCGATCAGACCTGAATATATTGTACCCAGGTGGGAGAATCTCTTCGTCCTTAGTGGTGGGTTTTAGCCATGTTTCAGTTAGACACATAATGTCAGGGGAATGAGTAGCTAACATAGCATGCAGGTTGTGAACCTTGTTGTTAATGCTTCTTAGGTTCAGATGTAGTATAAGTAGGGAGTCTGAAGAATTTCAGGCTATCTTAGAGGGGATAGAGTCAGGGACAGTAGTGGGACCTGGGTTAGGATGGATATCACCATCAATGGTGATACGATTTTTCAGGTGAACTAAGAATCTTTGTAGTTTGAATAGTAATTTGAGATTAGCTTTATTATTTGGTATCTTTGGGAGATGGAGGGTGAGATGCACTATTTTGGGGGATAGTGTTTTGTCAGGGTAGAGGGAAGGTGGGATAGTAATGGTAGAAAGATTAGATTGGGAGTTAGTGTAACCCTTACGGAAGGGGATTCCTAGCAGAGTTTGGATTTCATACCTTGTTGAGAAATAAGCAGTAAGAAGGAGTAATGTTGTGAGAGGGGTGATAGTATATGTGATTTTGGCCATGGTATAAGAAAGGGAAAGGGTAGTGGGGGGGGAGGGACTGTAGATTTTACTTTAGTAATGGAGGAGGGCCTAGAGAGTGGGAGGAGTAGTAGAGAAATTGAGGGGCTGTCGGATTTGCTAGGGGGAAGGCGAGAGGGGCTGGCTACCCTTATAAATGTAGAGGTAGTGGGGGCGGGTGGGATATGGGGGCAGGGTGGGGAGTGGAGCAAAGCCCGAGTGAAGCGAGGGCAAAGCGGAGCGGGGAATACACCGCCAGGAGTTCTCAGGGTCTTAGAGGCAGCAGTATGTGAGTGCAATAGTCAGCGTAGTTAAGTTTCTATTTTGCTTGCAGAAATGAAGCAATTTTCAGGGAATATAGTTTGCACTTTCAGGTAATGTAAGGGTACTGCCAGGTTCCTGCCACCGGAACGCTAACCCTAGCTAGTTCAGAGATAGCAAGGCTATGAATTTTACCCTTTAAGCACTTAAAGTGGTTAACTTGTAGTTTTAAGGATGTGAGTACTGGTCTGTGCATTCGCACTAGTTTGTAGTCCAGGTAGGAGCGTTTTGGGTCTTGGGAGCCACGAGTTGGTTAGTTAGAGTGGGGGGCTTCCTATGATACAAGGGAGAGAGATAGCACATTAGAATCACTGTGGTTGTAGTACTAAAACACAGAGGATACTATATAAACTCACTCAGCCTTAAGGCAAGAACTCAACACATAGGGAAAATATGTATAAAACAGTAGAAAATACAATACGCATTTCAGTCACCAGTAAATCAATAACATTTGGTAATTCAGTATAAAACAGCATATAGCAATGCAGAGTTTAGTCGCCAGTGAATCAGTAGAGTGATTAATGTTTAAACTTGTAGTGCTTAGACAGAGGAGTGATGCACCAATCAATCTAACGTATTGTAACTTATTTCCAGGCTAACACTAGCTTTGTAGAGCTGCATGAGTTATGTTAGAGAGAACGCTAGTTGAGCTTATATACATTACTTGTACCTAATACATGCGGGTTCCCATGGCTTCAAAAAGGCTCAGCAGTTTGTATGGCTCAAAGAGATTAATTACAGGCAAGACATTATCTCATTACAAATCACAGAGTTAGACCCTGATACAGCACAAACCAAGTCGCTATTTGACTTTAACAAAAAGACGCCAAACATGCGCCAACAACACGTGCAGACACTGAAATGAGTTGGCAGAATTTTGAATTCTTCTTGATTTAACTTTTAGAGTCAGAAGTCTGATGTCACATAAAAAGGCTTAATTCAGACCAATATGTGTTTTTAAAAGAACCCCCCCCCCCCCACACACACACACACACACACTCAGACCAATATGTGTTTCTAAAAGAACACACAAACACACAAGTAAAGAAAAAAAAAGAAGAAAACAGAGTCATCATTGTAAGAAGCCTGAATATATTTTCGCTGAGTGGACACAGTTTTGTCATATGGCTATGAGAAGGCGTGGCCTTTTTGTCTCAGGATTCCATTCATCTCACATACTGTGTCAAATGCTACACAGACGTGCACAGCCGTGTCTTGCAGTGTTACCTCACTGATACTAAATGTCCAGGAGGTGCTGTTGTTTTTTGTTAGACAAAATCTTTCCTTAGTCTTGTAATTACTAACTGAAGACATCACATGATCTGGTGGTTGATTATGTACCAGTTTGTACCAGAAGATACTATTGTCAGTAGTCCTTGTCCTGCAATGGAAATCTACATCTTTTCCTTCTGTTGCAAAGACCTCACTTGACTGCGTTATTGCATCCTGGCCCAGCACATCTGAAACAGACATGTATTACTATTATCACACAACTATATTTTAGTCTCTCTGCTGTGTTATATGAATTGCTCTACACAGCTTTCCTTGAATAGCACACACTATTACATGTTATATCTTTACTTAAATGAAATATATTTTTCAAATATGGTGAGTAACAAAAAAATCATCTTAACAATGGCATGTTTGGACTTTCGGCATTATGTAGTGTCCATTCCTCCTCACCTGTCCAGGCAGCAAAACAAAAAAAACAAGAAGAAGGTGATATTTCTTCATTGTGGCTTGCAGTTTCTTCTGCGTTTCATCTCCTGCACTTTTTACACAGATAACCAAGCTCTATCTTCTTCTATGCTCCACCCTTTTGATTTAATTTGGAGCTGTAAACTCACCTTCCTGTTTGCTGTCAGCCCACTACTGTGAGTTATATGTGTTGCTCAAAAGGCATCTAGTGGTAAGCTTCCAAAACTGAGATAATTCACATTATGTAAAGGAGCAAAAACAATATGGTTTTGTAGAAATGAATAAACAGATCCTGCATCTATGATAAAGTTTACTTGCGTGTACAAGGGTAGGCACTGTACACTAAGTAGGGGAAGACAAAAGTAATTTTATTAAAAAAAAACTTTACTCTCCAAGTGATTTCTTGCTGATGATCTTATTTTCTGTTGAAATAATAGATATATGAAAAGCTAAAACTACAATAGAAATGCAACTGTTCTCCCTTTTTTCTCAAAAAATATATATTCCCCTTACATATGTTTTTTTTTCACCAGAGTGGTAATAAATTATTGCTAACTGAACTTGCTACTCTGAAATGTGTTGCTTCTTTGTAACATTTGTTTTGTGACAGAAAGCATGCACACTACTACCTAACCTGAATGCTAAGGGATAATAAGCATGCACACTACTACCTAACCTGAATGCTAAGGGATAATAAGCATGCACACTACTACCTAACCTGAATGCTAAGGGATAATAAGCATGCACACTACTACCTAACCTGAATGCTAAGGGATAATAAGCATGCACACTACTACCTAACCTGAATGCTAAGGGATAATAAGCATGCACACTACTACCTAACCTGAATGCTAAGGGATAATAAGCATGCACACTACTACCTAACCTGAATGCTAAGGGATAATAAGCATGCACACTACTACCTAACCTGAATGCTAAGGGATAATAAGCATGCACACTACTACCTAACCTGAATGCTAAGGGATAATAAGCATGCACACTACTACCTAACCTGAATGCTAAGGGATAATCAGTTAACTAATCAAATCACCAGTATTTATGTACATTTTATTCTTACATGTTGAATTTGTAGAGGTCTCTCACTAACAGTGCATGTAGCCATGATCTGGTACTTCCCGCCCCCTGTCCCTTACCCCAGTGGACAACAGACATGAGTATTAATGACCGTGCTCAGTCAGCAACATTTTAACATAAATGGCAGTATGCAAATGCTCCTTCATTGACTATTTCAAAGTCCATTTGGATAAGTAAAATGGAAAAAAATATACTGACACTGAAACAGATTATAATTTACCCAAAGGTTTGGTAATATCAGAGTTAGTTAAGGAGTTATGGGATGCAGTGTAACAGTACTCTGGATGGAAAAGAGGAACTTCACCCCTCCTATGATTTTATACCTACTAATATCATATGCAAGTGTTACTGTAGCTTTTGCTTTCTATACTGTTTTATATTTTTTCATCAGTCCAAAGCACTGCCAGTTGGCCACCACTTTTGAATCAGATTTTGGCTATTTCTGCCCACATGTCCTCTTTCCCGATTCTCTGATTTGTAGCAGATGACACAGATTTATATTATGGCATACACAGGTAGATTTAACTCATCATTTTACTTTATCTGTTATTTAATTTTATGATATTATGCTTTAACTTCTGCCTGGCCTGGGTTGTAACTGAAAAGAGTCAACTGGACTAGTTCAGCTTCCTATTTGCCAAAATCAATCAATTCAATCAATCAATCAATCAATCAATCAATCAATCAATCAATCAATCAAACAATAAAACGTGTGTGTCTTGATATCATTTGAATGAATACACTAATAGCCCTTGGTTTATCTCACTGGATGTATTGGGCAGAGATGTTTAATAAAACTGGCAATTGGAAAGGAGGAAAGGCCATTTCTACTGATTTCTATTTTGTCATAAGATAAAAAGGTTGCAAATGACACATACAGTGTGTCCTTCAATCAATGGATGAAGAATGAGTAGGGAGGATGAAGGACATTAACAAGTTCTTTAATGGATTTATTATGCTGAATATATTATGTTAGGTATGTGTGCTTTGGTGGGTATCTTTAGGTGATGTTCTAGATTAAAAAAAGATCTGTGATAGCATTGTGGATAGTGTCCATTCTCCTCCAATGCCACTCTGAACTTGCTAGTCAGTTATGTTCCCCTGTATGATGTCATACTGGGGACAGGAGTGCATAGTATATGTAGGTGTCATCAGGTACTACAGTAAAAGCACTGGCATATTATGATATGGACAAGTAATTGGATTCAGAGATGGACTATGTTAATTAATGTTATTGCCTATTAATGTAATATCTTCTTTTTTTGTGTGTGTCTAATGTAAAGTCATTACTGGCATGTTATGATATGGACCAGTAATTGGATTCACAGATGGACTATGTTAATTAATGTTACTGCCTATTAATGTAATATCTTCTTTTTTGTGTGTGTCTAATGTAAAGTCATTACTTGTTAAAGTCATCTTGTCCTAATTTCCTAATAAACCTTTTCCAGTGACAATTTGGTTTGTTTGTAATTCTGTCTATTCCTGACAGGGTCACAGCCTCAACAGGTTCCCAGGTCACTAAGGAAACTCTACTTGCATAGTTTGTAGTGAGGGCATTATCCCTCTATGCCAAGAAAGCTGCTTACCTAAGCATGGCATAGTCTGAAGCAACCTCCTACAGATGCATAGCCCCTGACAGTCTCTGAAAACAGCTGACTCCATAGCGCCACCTGTATGCCAGGGAAAACTCTGTTATGCATGAAGATGTATAACTATTAAAACACTAGCAGTAAGCTGTAAAGGTACTTTTAAAAAATGCATTCAGTGTCAGCAGCTATATTGAAGAAGATGACTGCAAATATGGCCACAGCACATGTCCTCAGCTGTCACCCAGGATAACGGTGCATTACGGTGACCCTCTGTAATGCTTCCTCTGTTATGTCAACACTTCTTCTGCAGGCATACAGGCTTTGCCATGCAATGAGGAAAATATCTTTAACTAAGAGATCCTTCCAGGTAGGTAATAATAGAAACAAATCATCATCTTTACCTTCAATGTCTGGCAGGGTTCAGTGTAACATCCTCTTCTTTTGTCTTTATTCATCAATGACCCTGTCCTTGATCTGCCTATCCTAAAATGCATCCTCTATGCAAATAATGTCATCTTTTTCAGTTCTAGAAACTGTAGAAGAAATCTTGAAAAAAAATTACAGAAAATGTTGAGTTTATTAAGAAAGGAGCTAATCAATGATAATCTCTCTATAAATTATTTCAGATTCACAGTTATGTTATTGAGTACATTTAGAGACTACATTTACCACTTTATCTTACAACTAAACACCCTCATCATCCTCTGTCATCAGACAAAAATGTTTAGACTCTGCTGTCCTAGTGAAACTCTGTTGGTTAATGTATTTTAATAGACAAATATTACTATAAACTCACCCACCTCCTAACAATCAACTCCATGAAAGAAATAGCTAAAAATGTTCTACTCCCTTAGCTAGAATATATAATATCACTGCACTACATTCAACACATATTTAATACTGAAATCAGCCTAAAATAAAATGTTAATGTTTATATTTTTTCTCACAACTGTGAACATCACCATGATACTATAGCAAAAGTGAAGTAGATACTAATTGCAACATGTGCCAGAGTCATAGCTGGCATGCCAGGGTGAGGCAAATGGGACAGCTGCTCCCGGTAGAAGCCTCATCACCACTGCCTGTCACATCCTCTTACAGCTTCTACCAGGAGCAGCTGTCCCATTTGCCTCACCCTGGCATGCCAGCTATGACTCTATTAAATATGTGTTGCAGCAAGCGGACACAATGTCTAGAGCTGGGGGTGGTGGTTCCTGTTGTCCTGATACAGAAACAGTTACTAGGTTTCAAATGTAAAGTGTTTTATTGCTCTTTTACTTCCTAGCAGCAGCACATCTGAGAGATAAGCATTTTTGACACATAGATGTTGGTTTCTGTTAGCCTGGGAACTGAAGGCAGGTGACAAAGAGTGATGTCATCCAGCTGACCCAGCAGTAATGTTTTGATATTAATTTGGGAACTCTCTCAGAGACTGTGCATTTCGTATTTGTCTTTGGACCTGGAAACATACTTTCCTCAGCACTTGCCTTGCTAATAGTAAGTAACTAGTGTACAGTGATTTCTCTTAAATATAGATAGGAATATAGTAAAGATTAATTTAGATGTTTTCTGTATTTATTCGAGACTGTCCTGCAATGTTGTTTTAAAATATTTCCTGTGATTCTGAACTCTGTAGCCACTGTATTGAGTTATTGAATATTGTCTTGTTCTTTTATTATTATTAAATATATTTAAACCTTTTAATTGTGGCTGGTTTGTTTAGAGATATTTAAGCTCTTAGAGTACTTGCACATATATTTAGTGACACTGTATATGCCACTCCTAAATAGCCTTTGCCTTGGTCACACTTACAATTTGGATAACAGTAACATCACACAGTAGAATTGATCACCCTTTGGTATGGGCCATAAAGTAGCTGATAAGGGGTTCTGGTGACAGTGATAACTACCTTATGGCCTGGGCAGAAGGGGGCATAGCTAGTAAACCTGTGCCAGACATAGCTAGTAAACCTGTGCCAGCCTTTCCCAGGTGTGTGTTTTTGTATAAATCAGATCTCAAAGTGTGTGTGTGTGTGTGTGTGTGTGTGTGTGTGTGTGTGTGTGTGTGTGTGTGTGTGTGTGTGTGTAAGCTACTTGGGCAGGGACACAAAGCACTGGTTGGACGGTTGGACAGAGAGAATTCTGGGAGGGCTTGGCTTGGAACCCTAGCTAAGGACTCAACTTTATAGCTGTGCCAGTGGGGAGTCTTATTGGGGATCTTGAGAAAGAGGGAGAAACCAGCCCCAGACTGACTGTGATCTCTGTGCTCTCTTAAGGGAAATTGTACTTTACTGTGTGTGTGTGTGTGTGTGTGTGTGTGTGTGTGTGTGTGTGTGTGTACTTGTCATCCTCCCAGTGTGTATGTCCCTCAGTGGTGTTAGTGGTGAGGATTGAGGCTCCTTGATTACTGAGCCAGTACAGGGGTGTCACACTGGCATTTGTGGTTATTGCATTTAAAGCCCAGTGTGTGGTAATAGCTCTCAAAAGTGCTTTTTTTTTTTCGGTCCTCAGCTTTGGGTTTTGTGTTGAAGGGGCACCATTCTAGGGAGCTGCCTATAGTACCTGATGACCTGGCTATGAGTTTGTCAACCATCTCTTTACTGCTAAATTTCACTAACCTTTAAACTTGTGAAAAGCAGATACTTCTCCAGAGTAGCAAATATGCTACACATCACTCATCCTACACATTGCATAATCATAAAAGTACACCTGCTAAGGCCTCCCTTTAACCTAACAAAGGGTAAGAACTGCTTCTCAAAAATTAGTCTAAAAGTCAGAATGTTCTTCTACATAACTGCAGATCTACTGCTGGTTATAAAATTGTTATAGGAAATCAAAACAAAACAAAAAAGCACTTACTTGATGTCTGCAATTGCCACTGTTTAAGTAACTTTGGTATTACATATCTCTCTATCATACAAATTCAAATTCTGTCAGTCTTGAATAAGTTCTTCAATGCTTCTCTGTATTCCTTGTGAAACAGACTTTTAGGCACTCTGTTGCTTGCAAATGTTATGTATATGGTGTATTTTTGTAAGGATATTGGGTATGACAAGTTACAAAATTGCTAATTATTGTACATTTGTTGAATTGTTTATACTATCAAATGCCTTTGCCTTGAAAATTCTATATATGCTCTTCTTACTTCTGATTTTAGCTTGTTTTCTCCATGATACAATTGTATACATTTCTTGATTCTTTGCAGTTAAATATTAGTCTAATTTCTTATTTTTGCACAACTATTTGGTTAATCATTTGATGTCATTGCCACATTGCTGGGATTCAGGGTTGCACCTGTCAGAAAATTTTCCTGACAGTCAGAATATCAGATTCTCTGTCAGAAGATCAAGGACTCTCTCAGGAAATTTGGTTATGGTGAGTACTTGAAAGGCATTTTGAATCAGTGTTAAATATCAACAGTACACACAGTATGTGACCATTTTTGGTTGTTTGGGCAGGATGTGTGGGAAAAGAGCTCGACATCAGTACAGTGACATAGTGAGTGGCACTGCCATCTCACAGATCATGTCTCCCTGTCTGAGTTCTTGGCTAGGTTTTATTAAGGTGCTCTCATTTTCTCCAGCACCCCAAAGACATGCCATAGGTGAATTTATGTCCTTCCAAGTCACCTGTAGACAGCATGCTGTGTGCATGTCTCTATCTTGTGACAGACCTAGCCTGACAGGGACTGTACCAGTATATCAGTCTATCTACCTATTTATATATGTATCTATCCATCTATCTATGTATATGCTCGTGTGAAAAAAATGCTGATATTTACATGCATGACTCTCCAGGGTAGTGAAAAAATAAAGCATAAAATACACCACAGAACATCTAGGGCCTCAGAACTTTTCTTTTTTTGGGGGGGGGGGTCACCGTTCCTGGCTGCATAAGTGGCTTAGTAGGGTCCTCAGTCATGGGCTCCACCTAGTCTAAAATTGACCCCACGTACAGGTGGATACAGAGATTTCTATAGTTTGTGTGGCAGCTAGGGATACTGTGTTTATTATTTCTTTCATTTTCATCACATTTAAACTTCAGAGGAATTCACAGATGGTCACTATACCCCATGTGTTGGCTGGGAACAGTGGGAACAATATTTCTTTAACTATCTTCAAAATCACACCTCATAGGTGTGCACAAAAAATCACTATAACTTGTCTAGGGCTAGTGTACCATGTACTGTGTACTGTGCAGGAACAACACATTGCAATACATTATTGCAAGTGTTACTTTTTCACTTTCTTCACAATTGAAATCAGGTGTATGTAGGTGGATGTCTTCTGGGGGTAGGGTAAATGAGGCATGTTGCATATGTACAGCTGACAGCAGTTTGTTGAAATATATTGTTGTGCTCTAGTTGTTCTTTCACTTTCATCCTTGTTTGACATTACAGGGTTACACAGAAGATGTTTGTCTTTTGGGGTTAGGACTGAGGAGTCACGCTGTGTAGATGTGTGAAAGCAGCTACTTGAAATATATAACTATGTTCATTTGTCCTTTCACTATCAACCTGATTTAAAGCCATACAGGTCTAATGAAAATCACTACCTTGTTTTTAGCTGGGTGGGGGGCTGAGAAAAGGCATTCATCCCAAGATACAATTTACATGTCCTCACAAGCATTGTATTCTCAGTTTATGGATAACTACTACTCAGTTGTGGTAACTACTATGTCATCAGCCTTGGACAAAGTGATCATTTTTTCCTTTGTCTTGATTTTTGAGTCAGGCCATCACTGCTCCAAAGATTGTGGAAGAAAGTGCTAAAATGCCCCACAAAGCATTTAGATCTCCATAGATTCCAGACCCCCAGCATAAGTAAATTCTTTCCTCACCATTTATTATAGTGTAGTCTTGGCCAGTTAGGATGTGTTGCATGTATATAGGAAAGTGATGAAAAGTAAGACACAGTATGAGATAACAAAACAAAAGTATCTTTAAATAGTATGAGAAGGCAATGAGGGGTGGAAAATGGGAGCATAGGGGTGTATGCCAGGGTGACAGTAGACAGTGGGGCTGGGGAGTGTCACGGAACACTTTCCTTAGGGATCCATTTCATCTAAGGCTTCCCTTGCAGTCACTGTATATGGCATTTAAAAATTGGTGCTTCTGGGTGTGGCTTGCAAAATGGGGTGTGGCTACCCTGAGGCAAAGGGTATGCTTTTCATTATGCAGGACACATGGCTTATTTGTCAGAAAATGGAAGGATGTAAAGGTGGCAACCCTACTATGATTGTGACTGGAAAATGCTTATGTGGCCAGCCCACTCACAGAGCTAACTAATGTAAAATAAATAAATACATTCATGCATGCATACATACATACATAATGGCATACATGCATACATACATGCACATATAAACATACTTACATGCATACAATAGACACACATACATATACACACATACATGCATACTTACATGCATTCACACATGCATACTTACATACATGCACTCATACATACATAAATGCTGACATATGTCCACACAGAAATAAATACCCACAACTACAGTGCTAACAAGCACAGGAAGCTCCTCTCTATGGTGTAAAGACCCACCCCCCGATTCAATAGGCTAAGCCACCACATTGTAAGTATATATTGGCATGCTCTGCCAATGTCACTTCCAAAGTTTTCCCTTGTAGTAAAGAGAAAAATGATTTTGAAATTGAGGGTAGATCTCTGCAACTTTAACTTGCTTGGCTTCAGGATTTTTTTCATGAGCTGAGCATGGCATAAGTGCTCAGGACAGCATGCTATCCCAAGTATAAATCATGATGGCATTCTATGGTGGTCCAGTTAGTAAAACTGAAATGCTGGTGTCATGTTCTGCATGTTGTGCATCTATTATCATACCAAATAGAACTTACTACCAGTATATCTGAAATCAACACCCTTTAAGAATTTGGACCCTGGCAATATTATACTTAATGCCTGTGTGTGTTCTCTCAACATGTCAACTGACCAGTTATGCTGCCCACTTAAATCCACAAGTGTTAGGTAGTACAGGGCAGGATATAAATTATGCAAGACAATCCAAAAGGGCATTAATGTTCTTCTCTGGATTTTATGCCTTCAAGCAGCAGTTTTGATATTATGCTATAAATAATGATAGCATTTTACAACATTCCATAATTTCTTTAGGGCAGTAATTTGTTTATCCTACATTTTATGCAAAAGAAACTTTGATAATATGATAATAGCAATTCTTTATAAAGATTTATTGTTTTAAATTTATTTCATATAAAGTTAGGCTCAAGTACCTCACACACATCAGTAAACGTTGTATATAGACATACCCCCAGATTCAGCAAGCTGCCGAAGCCATGCAGGATTAGCTTAAGAGCTAATTCTGGCAATATGGCTGGCGTGTAATCCAGGAATGAGCTCCCAGTACGTGCACGCAATCTCTTATACTAATCCTGCATGGACAAAGCTTGGGGATGCAAATTACCTAATTTGCAGTTGAAAACCATACATCTGTCCTATGCTGCCCGACTGAAAGAACTCCAGCTCTATTCAGTCGCTTACCGCTTGCTCAGAGGTGACCTTTGCCTAACATACAAGGCCATGTCAAACCCAGATTTGATGAATATGCTTCACCTCAAAAAATCTAGATCCGTCAGAGCCACAAGGGCGGGAGACTTAAACCTCGACACGGCTATTAATAGGACGTGCTGGAGGGATAGATTCATCACCCAAAGACTCCCTATGCTGTGGAATAAAATCCCGGTATATGTGAGGCAGAGCACCTCGCTGGCCTTGTTCAAGAGAAATCTTGACCAATGGATGGGAGATCGCAGATATACCCCAGGGATTACCTCAGTGTCACTGCTCAACAGAGGCACAACAAAATAATGGGTATAGTTCCCCATACTAAAGGGGTGGTGTAAGCCACAAAACTATGGGCTAGGCTTGTAAATGCCCTCGGGCAGATAGCCTAGTATGAACCTATGAACCTATGAACCTATAAATGAGGTGAATTTGCAATCCAGAAAGCTGGAAGCTGTCTGTGCATGACTAGTGTAGTCTGCAGAAATGTACTCGGTTAGTAACCGAGTACATTTCTGCAAACTACAAAATGAAGCCATGACAGCTCCAAATAAAGGGTATATAGTATGTGTAAGGCATGCCAATGGACAAATATATGGCCATTGACATGTCAAATGTTTCAGAAAAATAAAAAAATAAGTTTAATTTATTTTAGCCGATTTCGGCTGTTTAAGTGTAGCACAGCGCCATGCAAACTGGATCGGGCTGAAAATAAAAAAAACCCTGAAATAAGCATTCTAACCAAAATCAGTATTTTGCTATTATACTCAATGGCAGGCAGAAGACAACATGGCCAGTGAATAATGGTTGCTAAGGGGGAAGGCTCAGTGTGTGACATGTAACTAAGCATTAGCAGGCAATCCTATGCAAATGAGGAGTCTGATAGTGAATCACATATTTCCCTGCAGGTTTAGAAGAGCTAGATTACTTCACAAGGGGGTGTGTCATGTAAGGTGCAAGCTTATTGGAGCCCTGCGGCTCATGTTTGTCCTTAGCTAAGCATAGCTAAGGAAGGGTGTGTGTCTGAAGCTGTAATGCCTTATTCCAAGAAAAGCAAAGTGTGTCCGTTTGTAGAGAGGCCAGTTTCTGCTAAAAGGTGCTTACGTTGCCTAAATGGGTGTGTGCGGCACGCACCAGGTGTAAAAAAAAAAAAAAAAAAAAAAACAGGAAATAGCAGCTCTGTGCACAACTGAGCACTGTGTTTGTGCAGCATGCCTCTGCGCTTAAACAGGAAGGCAATGGGAAGGGAAGCCAGCAGTAGGAAGGTAACCAAGGAGAACTAGAGAACTAGCATAGCTGGCAGGTGAAATGTACCAGAATCAGCCAATTAAAGAGGCAGCAGCCCAGCTCAGAACACTACTATAAACTATGCAAACACCATCCTCTCTGTTTTTTCCACATACTCTACACCAACAGTGTTTACAAGTGGGGAAATTTTACCTTACGAAAGCAACAAAATGATAGGGTCTGCATTTGCTCTCATAAATCAACATGTGAAAGAGGCTGAGGGTGGTGAGGATGAAAATGCTGTGGACCACCCCACAGTGAGGAGACAGAGAAAAGTGTTCAGACTCAGGGTAACCTACCAGGGGTTACATGAGCTGGAGATAATGGAGCATTAAAGGGTGGACAGGGACCTCCTACAGCAAATTGTTGAGCTGTGCCGGCCATGCCTCACACATAGAACCAACAGAAAGGAACCCATCCCAGTGGATACCAAGGTATGTGTAGGCCTAAGAATACTAGCCACAAGTACCTTCCAAAGGCCAACTGGGGATATCATGGGGATCTCCACAAGCATCAGCATCCAGGGCATTCCACCAGTTCCTGGATGCTATGTCAGCACATGCTGGTGAGCACATATATTTCCCCAACACCCTTGAGGCATTAGCCAGCTATATGCGTCTCTTCCACTGAATAGCAGAATACCCTGAGGTAGTGGGTGCTATAGATTGCACTCACATATGCATCAAAGCACCACCTGGTGAGCAGGGTAGGGACTACATCAACCGCAAGGGCTTCCCCTCCATCAACTGCCAGGTTGTGTGCAATGCCCAGGGCATTATAATGAATGTGTGTGCTGGCTGCCCTAGAAGCTATCAAGACTGCCACATTTGGCATCCGACACAGCTGTACCAGAAATTTGCCAATGGGGACATCCCTGTCAGTCAGCTAGTGGGGAATGCTGGTTACGCACTGGAGCCATGGCTGATGACATCCATCAGAAATGCACACACACTCGAGCAAGAACTCCATAATGAGGCACATGCACAGACCAGAATCATAATAGAGCATGTGTTTGGGATACTCAAGTCATGGTTCCGGTGCCTGGACATGTCAGGTGGAGCCTTGCTGTACTCACCAGCTACATGTACCCAAATTGTTATCAGATGTGCCACGCTACACAATATGATCCTGCGGAAACAGCTGCAGCAGGAACAGCATGGACAGGGCCATACAGCCCCCCCCCCCACCATTGCCAAGGCCTGCACAGGCACAGAGTGACTCAGAGGAGGAACAACCTGCCCCTGCCTCAGAAAGCAGAAGGAGTAGTGCCCAGTATGCCTTGGCCTTGGAATAAAGGCAATGCATAGCACATACACTGACACAGTAGGGACCCAGGGATTGACACCTCACTCTGACTCGTACATACAGTAAAAGGGATGCCAAACATGACACTACCTGTGCTTTACCATGTATAGGGAGTGTACTATGTGCATCCAACATAGTCAGCCCTCCAGCACCATCCTCAGTACTGGCACAGCCACAAGGTAAGTCACTCTTCCTACCAATCTCTGAATGGAGTAGTATGTGTAGTTACTTGTATCTATGGTATGGATGTGAACATGCAAGGAGATCGGGTGGCTGAATGGGATGCTAGCAGATAGTAGACATCTCTAGTGGTAGCTAGAGATCTGTAACAAATACTGGTGTCACCATAGTAGCCAGTACTAGACAAGGTGATAAAACCCACTGCAGGAAATGTGCCGGTCCACACGGGTGTCATATGACACACACATGCCAGTCAGGGAGGCTCAAATACCCAACAAAAGTCTCAGCCAGCAGGACAGGTGTAGACAAGCACAAACAAAGGCAGTGCTAAGGCCTCTGATTGATGTCTATGGAGACCCCCCCCCCCAGACCTACACAGACAGACTAAAACAGGTCAGGCAGTGGGATGTTAGTTCAGAAGGGTAGGAAGTCAGAAACTGATATGTAGATCAAGCAGACCTAAGAGCTGTAGTACACTGAAATGCCTCTAATCAGCATGATAGGTTAGGATACAGAATGAAATGGAGTACCTAACATACCAGTACAGTCATAACAAATGTGTACAAGTGTCAGTTGTGCCCTCCCAATCCTGTGTCAAAATGTAGAAACAGTCAAGTGTGCCCACCAATCATATGCAGAAATGTAGTAACAGTCAGGTGTGCCTTCCCAAATCCTATGTATAAATGTAGTAACAGTTAGGTGAGCCCTCCCTCATTCTGATGTAGACATGTAGTAACATGTATGTGTAGGTATAATACCAGTGGAGCACAGATGACCTGGGCAGCATGGAATGTGCAAGGTCCGATAAACACAGCCTTGTTCGCATACTATCCCTGGCTGCAAACACAATAATGGGTGGCTACAAACCTGCCCATACACCACAATAGGGACATTTTCATAACTTATGACCCCTGCCTCTGGGTAACTTGTGTGAATCTGTGCAGTTGTGAGGTATTGCCACAGCAAGATAAGGCCATACTGTCATGCCGATGGATGTACAAGTATGGGATCCTCTCCCAGCACTGTACCCATGTGCTGAAATGGATACACAGACCCAGCAGCAAGTGTCTGAAGCTCACCCCCCCAGAATGGCATAACCTTCCATGAATATGTAGGTGTCTGACCACAATACTGGACACAGCTGCATTCACCCTGTGTTCCCCAGTATATCACTGTGAGCAAATGTGTCTACCTGACAGCACTTGAAGACATAAAACATCACAGTGTATAAAAGTACACGTCTGAATGTCTTTGCTAACACCAATACTATGTAGCAGAAGCAGCACACAGACACAATCACCTATGGTACACACTATCCCTTGCACAGTTTGACCCCATATTGCCAAATGATGAACAGATATCCTGCAGAAACAGTTTGCTACCCATAGGTGTAGAACACAAAGTTCGGCACTGGAGTACAAACTACCTAGAATGGGTCCACACATTCAGTACAGAAGGGCATACTGGGCATGCTCACACACTTAGAGTAATAAATGAAGGCAATGTCAGACAACAAAACACTGAAAGGTCATACTAGGCATGCTCACACACTTAAACAAAATAAGCCCATGTCTGCCAACAACAGTGGACTATACATATCGGACAGGTGCAGACGTTAGTGCATACAACCCTCAGTATGCACCAGTCATGCTTTGCACACACATTGGATAGGAATACACACATACATTCAAGGACAACACACTATTATATGCCAAAAGTACACATACATAGATGTGCAGAAGACAGTGACAGTGACAAAGAGCCTGTCATCATGAGGCCTGTCCCACCCAGCACACAGCCAAATGGCTACAACCACAGGATTTGTAAATGTCACTTACCATAGAAAGTGACCACTGGTATCCCTTAGTATTACAGACTGACTGGTGCAAGGGCTAGCTGTGCAACATGACTGTATAAGTCAGTAGTCATCTAGCAGTTGTATGCATATACCTGGGGGATTTAAACCTGCATGTGCCTGACTGTGGTGTGTCTAACTGTAGATGAATGGTTTATGGCCCATGCACACACACTGGCCTCCGTATAGCCATACTATGACAAAGCTGGTTATGTCATTCACTTTTGAATACACCTTTGGGAAAAGAGTAGCCTAGTAATCTCTGTGGCATGTTCTATAACTGTGTAATGCTGTAGTGTGATAAACTAGCTAGGTAGGTGTTCTAATCCCAGCCATGGCAAGTGTGCATTTCTCTGTCTGTGTAGTGAGCAATGCTTTTTAGGGTACTCACACTCACTGCAATTCAAATGCCCTACTTTAGCAAATCTGCTGATGTCATCAACTGTGAAACACACCTTTGGTGAAGAAACAGCCCAGTAATATCTGTGGTGTGTGCTATAACTATGTAATGTTGTAGTGTAATCAACTAGTTAGGTAAAAGTTCTATTCCCAGACATGGCAAGTGTGGATGTTTGTGTGTGTTCCTTTATCAGTGTAGGGAGCAATGCTTTCGAGACCATTCACAGGCACTACAACCTACTTTGGCAAGTCTGCTGATGTCATCAGCTGTGAAATACACTTTTGGGGAAGAAATATCCCAGTAATCTATGTGGTGCATGCTATAACTGTGTAATGCTGTAGTATGATAAACTAGTTAGGTAGGAGTTCTATTTCCAGACATGGCAAGTGTGTGTGTGTGTGTTCCCTTAGTGTAGGGAACAATGCTTTTGAGACCATTCACAGGCACTACAACCTCCATTGCCCAACTTTGGCAAGTCTGTTGATGTCATCAACTGTGAAATATACCTTTGAAGGAATAGCCTAGTAATCTCTGTGGCATGTGCTATAACTGTGTAATGCTGTAGTGTGATAAACTAGTTAGGTAGAAGTTCTATTCCCAGACATAGCAAATATGTGTGTGTGTGTGTGTGTGTGTGTGTGTGTGTGTGTGTGTGTGTGTGTGTGTGTGTGTGTGTGTGTGTGTGTGTGTGTGTGTATGTGTGTGTGTGTGTGTGTGTGTGTGTGTATGTGTGTGTGTGTGCTTCTTTATCAGTGTAGGGAGCAATGTTTTTGAGACCATTCACAGGCACTACAACCTCCATGGTCCTACTTTGGCAAGTCTGCTGATGTCATCAACTGTGAAATACACCTTTGGTGAAGAAATGGTCCAGTAATCTCTGTGGCATGTGCTATAATTGCATAATACTGCAGTGTGATAAACTAGTTTGGGAGGAGTTTTATTCCCAGACATGGCAAATGTGGATGTGTGTTCCTTTATCAGTGTAGGGAGCAATGCTAGTGTGGCTATTCACAGGCACTACAACCTCCATTGCCCTACTTTGGCAAGTCTGCTGATGCTATCAACTTTGAAATACATCTTTGGTGAAGGAACAATCCAGTAATCTCTGTGGTGTGTGCTATAACTGCATAATGCTGTAGTGTGATAAACTAGTTAGGTAGGAGTTCTATTCCCAGACATGGCAACTATGTGTGTTTTTGTCATCTGTATCCTGTGTGGAGGTGGCTGTGAGTGTGTAATAACTGAACTTGTTGATGAGCGGGTTTTGTAGTTTTCCTATATGGTGGCCATATTATATGTCACAATGCCCACCTTACAAGGATTACAGATGTCAATCAGCCAAGAGACTGGGGCCAATCCATACCCCTACATGTGATACAAGGCCTGGTAAACAAAGTAAGCAACCCTAGTATTACCCAGAGTACATTCTGAATCCATGTCTCATACACAAACACACTTGCCTAGGCAACTACCGTAGTACCCTGCATATTGTTAACAGATAATAAGCATGGTGTGATTACAATGGGCTACAGAGGGCATAGCATCCTGTCCATGAGTACAATAGGCACATAATTGCAGACAGTGTGCCTTCACTATGTTCGCCACTGGTCGCCTGCAACATCTGTGGTGCCATCAAATGTGATCCACAAAGGACATACAATGACTTACACACATGCTCTGTATGGACAAATGCCACTGACACCAGGAAATACCTGTATCATGCTCCCAATGCAGGTACAGGGTCAATCTGCTGTCTATTAGCAGGTCCTACCACAAGAGGCCAGGATTGGCACATCTGATGATAACAATCTGTGTACACAACATGGGCCAGGCAACCCAGGTACACTTCCACATGTCACTGTACATGACTGTGGGACATGTGCACATCCCAGACAATGTCCATGTCATGGACTATAGAACACATACATGGCAAGCATTGCACAGCACTGGTGACACACAATAGTAACCCAGGTGACTGGATGGTTAATACAATACCCACCTGTGTGGGGCATTCCAGACACTACACCCCTAAGTCACACTACAGACCATTGTCATGTGGCCTGATGCCAAGGTATACCCCTCACCTAGCCTTGTACAGCCTGCTGGCACAGCCAATCACTACACACCCGTGAAGCAATACACACATGCATGTCAGTACTGGCACCTTGTGTCTGTGTGTGTGTGGTGTATGATGTTTCCAACCACATTCACACCCAGTACAACTCCCATTGGCATACTGAAGCATGCTGACTGATGTCAGACACCTTCACATACCCTTTGCCCGTAGAACCTCAGGATACACCCTGTGGTCCATGTGATACCTGTGCATTACTGTATTGTGACAAACTAAGCAGTTAAGAAGTGTATTCCTGACCCTGCCAAGTGTGGCAATGTGTATGAGTCCCTTAGAGAGTGTGGCTGTGTTGACACTGACACCTGTTTATGTGGACAGGCACGTGTGCTACACCTACTGTATTTCTACTATGTCACTGTTGCAGATGTCACTCACCAGCACATATATGTTTTGACAGCTCACCAACATGTAAGCTATGTGGCACATGCAATAACTGCATGCACATGTAATGGCAATACATCATCAGTTAGGGGGTTGAAACCCTGCAGTGGTAGGTGTGTGACAGAAACATGCTTAGGTTTTACTCTCCCACCCCTTCCCTGATGTTCTTTGTCTCTGTCTGTCCCTCCCACACACTCTTTGGTTGATGTAGAGATGTACACCTGCTTTGCTTAGGCAGCAGCTTGTGTTTTGTAAGTGATGGTTATGATCAGCTGATGGCCTCTGCACCAATCGCAGTCCTCCTCTAGCTGATTGAATGTGGAATAGCTGTGGTAGCATTCCCATAGCCAACTACATGGAAACACACTATAATATCTAGAAACATCATGTTGGTGTTGGGCTGTGACATTCACTGTGAGTGGAACCTAGATCTGGTGTTTGGCAAACATCATCACAGATGATTTTGGGATTTACCTCAAACAACATACACAGTGGAAAAAGGCCAACAGACAGGAGGGTGATGTGCCAGATATGACTACAGAATGTAAGTGTTGCTATTCTTCATTTAGACTACTGTCAGTTTAACAGGTTGTGTGTGGTTATGACTAGTCTGCATGTTTTAATAACTCTCATGACAGTGCTATGTTTGTGAGGAAACCCCCATCTGTAGGGTCATCTGCAGACTGGTCAGTGTGTGGAACGATTTATTTCTTGTGTTACTCACAGAACACCTATCTGAGAAGTGCAGAAGCATAGTGTGAGGAATGCAGTCAGTACATGGTGACAGCCATGAGAGTTGCTGCCTTCATATCCCTGATTGTACATACGTCACATAAAACAGTGGTATGACAGTAAATGTCTGAGGTTATCACAGCAACATGCCAATGTTGGGCCAGTGTTCATAGCTCCAGTCACAAGCCTGTCACTCTTTGTACATATGTCATGCAGTATATATGTATGTGTTCTGCTCGTTCTGCAACTGTTCAAAATCTCGTGTCAGTGGACACATGTGCAAAATGGACAGCTATGCATGGGGCGGGCTTTTTTTTTGGGAAAAGATTGCCCTTTTTTTATGGTGAGAGTTGGATGTTGGGGAAGGACAGTAGGTATGCTTGGGGAGGATAGGTTGGGTAGGGTGACAGACAAGACAGGCAAGACAGCATACAGGGGCGGTATATGACACATGTGGTTGGGAAACACCTTGGACGGGGAGGGGTGTTTGGAATTCGGAAGCCTATGAGCCCCCAAATGGAAACAGTGGGACTGAGGTCCCCACCCATAGACAGTCACCACTGCGCCTGTTGGGTCTAATTATGCATACAGCTTTCTATCTGAACATTCAACAAATTCTGTACAGTTGTGGGGCATGATTATGCATAAAACTTACTACCACTACCGGGATTTAAGCCCCTGCTGTGCATGGTAAAATTATTACAGTTAACATCATAGTACACTGTGCTACCAGGGAACTGGTGTGAAACTTCCCAATGTTTTCTGTCTAAGTCTCCCTCAGTTGTATAATATGTACAATATGACTGACCTCTTGTAACTTCCAACATTGTTATACAGGACTTCCTACACATTTTATCTGCGTACCACAGTGTGGTTAACACTGCTTAATACAACAGTACTATTTATAGAATGCAACACTGCAACAACATATGAAAGCAGAGTAAACAGAAGCACTCCAGGGGTTATACCTTTATTCAGAGGATATTACACCTTTATTTACACACAACCTATATGACAGTCTTCCGGCCATATTGTCTAGTTTATTCAGTACATCCCAATACACAATACATTTTTATACTGGTACAACACTTTCTAAGACTCTTATATTTATTTGTTATGACAGTACATGCAAGATTATTACTAACCTGCCTTGCAGCGCAGCCTTTGCAACCTAGCAGCATGGGCTCATCTACAGCTGTCAGAGAAATACAGTGATATTAAGCCATACCTATCCATAGTATACACACGCTAGGCAGTTATTAACTACTTATTAGAATGAGTACTTAGTGCTGGGGCATTAGGCATCTGCCGAGATTCCTGGATCCACTGATCCAATAGTTCTTCCCTCATAGGTTCATACTAGACTAACTGCCCTTGTAGGCCATTTTTAAGTCTAGCCAATTACCCCAAGTGAGACTCAAACTATGCACCTTGTGTATGTAAGGTAAACATGTTAACCATTAAGCCAACCTCCCCCTGCTGCTTCAGGTCAGCATGGTGATGCCTGACTTGCTCACCAGCCTGGGGGATACTTTTGGCACTAGTGAGGTCATGGGCAAGACCATCCCAGGTATCCAATTTATACTGAGAGCCCTGGTACTGGCCCTGCAGTAGTCTCTGCTCATGGTGTTTTACCATGAGCCATACCATGAATTTGGACTCCTAGATGCCCCAGCACTCCACTCAAAATCGAGTTCCTTCCCCAGCACCAGCCATTCTACCTACAGTAGGAAGCTGCAACCAGTTATGGGAAGTATTCCCACCTGTGGGGATTAAATATGCCCTATTTCCTCCACTTTTCCATGATTGGATGGTTTTGAATAGGCTAAGCTATTAGTACCTCTGCTTACCTAAGGTTGGCATTGTTTAAAGAGGTATACCAATGGGCAGATTGAATTGACTAGTGTACACATTGCTTACACCAACTAAGAAGAGCTGTGCAACTCTTAGCATTGCTTAATATTTAATTTGCATTATATTTGCCTTTTGGCATTGATTTATTATTCATTACATGTTATATATGTGTCTGGTATCCATGATTCATGTGCATGTACACTGTATGGGGTCCTGGGGACTTCAACACTTTATTACAATAACACCTCACATCTGGGCTTACTGCAGTACTCCAGTTCACATATTTATGTTATGTAGCAGGTTATACAACATCACACTCTATATAGATTCCTTTCACATGTTCAGTTTGATTTTCCTATGGTGATGATTTGTTTGTTGAAACCTCAATCTTATGTACTGCTGTGATGGCTTAGTGGTTAACTACTGTGACTGTAGTGTAGAGGATCCTTGGTTCACGACCTGCAAAGGCTGGTTATTTTTTTTCTGCCCAGAACAGCAGCTGATGCATACAGAGTGATTAAGGCACTTTTAAGCAATTGTAAGTGGGTTTGCGTTGGTTTGCGGGAAGGTAAGCAATGCTAAACTCCGGTTACATATGCTTACAGAGAGTTAGTTTCAATTTTGCTTACCCTGTGTGTGCATTGCTTACCCCCGTGCAAATGGGCTTAAACCCACTTACTAGTGCTTAAATATGCTTATTACCACTTACTACTGCTATATTTTAGACAGTAATAGTCTAATGCTTCCTGAGGTGGTGGGGAATTTGGAAAATGTATGGAGTTATCATTCATTACACAGCTTACCTTCCATTTGTATCTGTGATATGGTATGGGGCACATGTGATTATTTGTGGGCTTTGCATTATGACACTGACACCTCACATCTACATTAAATGCAGTACTCCAGTTCACAAATATATGTTATTTATCAGGTTATGCAACTAAAAATATTGATCATAAAGTGATTTGAAATGCAAAATGGAATGCACTGCAGTGGGACTCGAACTGGGAATGACTGCTTATAAGGCGAATGCTCTGCCCGCTACACTATTGCTGTACTGCTTCATTTGCATATATCTTGCTTTTTATCCTCTTTCTGCTATTTAAGCTGCATTAACCATAGCTAAGAGATGGGCAAACCCTCGCACCTACAGTTAAACTTCGTTCATTTTATTAAAAACTTTTTTTTTATTTTTTGATTCAGTATTGAACTTCTACAGATGGGGGGATGTTGCTGGGGGTATATGTACATCTATGAGCAGTCTCGCTCATTATTTACTATCTTTCTGCAGTCCTTCATTGCAGGGGCGTATATATATTCTGAAAGCTCTGCTCTCAAACACGCCCCCTGCACTCTTACATGCACCATGTAGGATTAGGAGCTCAGGCAGCGCGCCTTCATTAATATGCATGGCACGCTGCCATCATGCTCCTAAACAGCCATTTCCATGCATGACTAACTTCGTCATGCACGGAAGGATAGTGAATCCAGGGGATTGTTTAAAATATTTAATTTGGCATTCATACTAGTTTCCAATAAAAACAATGGCTCATTCAGCTTGAGAGAAATTTGTTTTTCCTTGCCCGAGTGTATCCGTACTACTAAAGTCTGTGACAAGAAATACTTTATGTCTCAGCAGTTCCTGCATCTGTACCTATGTGTCACTTGATGCTCAGACGTATAAGGCAGAATCTTGTAACGTCAGCTTACTAAGATTAAACACCCAGACAGTGTTGTTGTGTCTTGTCAGCTTGAACTGACCATTAGTTTTGCTTAGTGCACATGTATGAATCATGAGCTCCAATCCATGGTAGGCATCTGTTTGTACCAAAAGAAAGCATCAGCATCATCTCTGATTTTACGATAGAAATGTGCATCGTTTTCCTCATTTACAGCAAGTGCGTGTGGTGTCTGTGTTATTGCTTCTTGGCTCTGCACACCTAAAATAAAACAAACAACATTCATCACATATTTCCTAACATATAGAAAGCATTCCTAAGAAAAGGACGCTTTTTATCTGTTTTTCCAACAAATTAGAAACAAATCTATACACCATAATGGGCTAAATCTTAGCACTGATTAAAGGTAAATGAATTTATACTCGAACAGTTCTTTATTTTTTGTACAATGATGATAAAAAGACAATTTAGCATTTCATACGTGCGTACAATGTCAGAAGAAAAGTGACAAAGTAAATCCATCCTATTGTTCTTCTTACTTGTGTCTAACTGCTTGCTGCATTAAATACAGAGAAAAAGATCTGCCTATTAATGATCTGAAACTCCTCATCTGCCTCCCTTACATAGCTCTCAACCTTTCATCTCCAAAATGAGGAACACTAGCCCTCACAATGTGGAACAAATGGGCAAAATGTGGAACACATACTAATGGATTACTAACAACTTCAACTAGGAAGGCCATAGGATGGTTAAAATATGCTGGTTTTACTTATAAAGAAGATCTTTTAATGAATTAATATGATTAATTTCTATTTACCATGGATTTCACTTAAAAAATTCCTAACACTGAATGTGTGATAGGGTCTTTCAATGTGGAACATTGAGGAACTTTGAGGAACATGAACTTTTTAATACCCCAAATGAGGTATGTTCCTCATAATGAGGTACACTTGAGAGGTATGCTCACTTATCCCCACCCTCAGGCTCTAGCTTTGTTCTACAAAAATACTTGAAGCATAATCCTGTTTGAATATGGATGACCTCTACTGGTGAACTGTGGTATGACATAAACCTGTTGTAGTTAACTTTAACATAATAAATGCATATTACTTCTAATTAAGACAAGGGGTATCTAATGTAACCACAGAGAACCATTGTCATGAACCTTTCCATCTACTGAAAGATTGTTGAGATTGATAAAGCAGTGTGTGATAAATAATGAGAGGCTGGAACTGTTCAGAACATCATGTTGCTTTTCAGATTTAATATTTGACCCTTTCGGTACAGAGCTGCGAGGTTCTGTAATAACCCCTTTTCATCTCTTACTGAGCAGCCTTTGAGCTTTACTGATGTTTACTAAAAGGGTTTAGGTCTGCCTATTAGTTTTAATGTCTGGGAAGAACCATAGCAAATCTCTCTGTCTCTCTCTCTCTCTCTATATATCTCTCTATATATTTTTTTTCACAGTTTTTGTCAGGTTTAATAGTTTAATATACATTTATGCAAAATTCTTGCTACAGAAGTTGCTCTTCCTGTTCTAAAAAATCAAAATCCCTTGCATTCATTGTGTAAAACATCTAGTAGTTTGAGACAGATATCCTTTAGCACATGTATAGATTTAAGTACAAATACTACAGGGGTTGCATATTACTGGTGGATTGCACTCCGATGTGTCATATTCTACATCTTTATTCATGTAGCATGTGTTGGCAAACACTGCACATTCTATATTTTAAACAAGTAGCTGGTTTTGGACTTAGGCAAAATGGTTAAATGATTATTACATGAAAGAAATTTTGTCAGCTGAACATGTTAGCATGAATTAGCTTCAATTACTTTCTCCAGGTTTATAATTTGACTTTGCAATTATTCAATATTTAATTAAAATATATGCAGTTTTTACATGAAGAAAGATTGTATTATGTAATGCAAAAAACTTTCGTGGTTTAACTACAGTTTGTTAATTATTTGCAAAACATTCAATTCCTAATGTCTCTAAATCAAAGTTACAGTAAACTTTATTGTCATTCAGAAATCACACAAGTGCAAAAACTGAACAAAATTCCATGTCTCCAGACTTAATGTACAGACAACATATAAACTATTTTCACAGGCATTTGCACATATAATACCTAACTATTACATCATGGAAATGCAGGTAGACAAACTAATATTGCACATAATTAAAAACACATTTTAACACTTTTCACAGTGAACAATTACATGCATGAAACTTTAGTATTGCAGGGGTTCTTGGTTATGACATTGCATTGATCCTTGCACAGAAAGAGACATTTTAAGTATTGCACTGTGAACATTACAGTATTGCACTATGGACCTTAGAGTATTGCACTATGGTTAATTTACAAATTCGTAACGTATTGCACTGAAAGAAGAGATATTTTACTGCATTGCTACTCCTCTAGATGGTCTATAAGTTAACAGTCATGGTGAATATTGCACTAAGTATTAGATGAGACTGGTAAACAGGTTATTGCACAATATGAGATAAACTACTTCAGTTTCTACTGACCAAGATGGCCATCACAGAGCATAGTTGTTACTAGAGTTCAGCAGCCTGATGACATTAGGGAAGAAGCTGTTCCTGAATCTCGTAGTTCTGCAATGTATGCTTCAGAAGCACTTTCTTGATGATAGATGTAGGAACAGTCTGTAAGCAGGGTGAGTACAGTCTTTAATTATACCTCTGGCCCTGCCGAGACATCTGGATACGTACAAGTCATGGCTAGATAGTAAGGTGGTCTTGATGATCCTCTCGACTGTCCTCACCCCTCTCTGGAGGAATTTCTGCTCAGAGGTAGAGCAGCTTCCATACCATAGTACAAGGTTGTTCATCAGGATACTTTCTATAGTACCTCTGCAGAAGATAGTGAGAACTGTCGATGGGAGATTCGCTCTCCTCAGCCTTCTCAAAAAGTACAATCTCTGCTGCGCTTTCTTGACTATGGTATTTGTATTGGTGTTCCAAGAAAAGTCCTCATCAATGTGCTCTCCCAGAAACTTGGTGCTTCACACTCTTTCCACTGTTTCTCCATTTATGGTAAGGGGAGAATATTCCTTGCAATTTTTCCTGTAGTCCACAGTTATCTTTTTTGTCTTGTTTACGATTAGTGCTAAGTTGTTATTTCCACACCAGATAATCAGTTGTTCCACCTCATTTCTATACGCTGTTTTATCATTGCTACTAGTGAGGCCCACCACTGTTGTGTCATCAGCAAACTTGGTGATGTGGTTTGTATGGTACCTGGCAGTACAATTATGTGTTAACAGAGTGAATAGCAAGGGACTTAGTACACATCCTTGAGGGACTCCAGTGTTAAGAGTGATACTATCTGAGGAGTTATTTCCTGTGCACACTTTCTGAGATCTGTCTGTGAGAAAGTCAAGAATCCAGTTACAAAGTGGAGTGTTGAAGCCTAGTTGGAGTACCTTCATTACCAGATGAAGAGGGATGACCATGTTAAAAGCAGAGCTGAAGTTGATGAATAGTACCCTCGTTTAGGTGCTTTTATTCTCAAGGTGTTCCAGGGATAGATGGCTAGAGAGATGACATCTGCCATAGAACGGTTTGCTTGGTAAGCAAACTACAGAGGGTCAACATCAGCAGACAGCCCAGATGTTATGACATCCTTGACCAGCCTTTCAAAGCACTTCATCTTTGTGGAGGTGAGGGCTACAGGGCAGTAGTCATTTATGCAAGATGGTGCAGATTTCGTTGGTAATGGAATGATTGTTGTATCCTTGAAGCATTTTGGAGCAATTTGCTAACTCAGAGAATTACTGAAAATATCTAAGAGGACATTTGTTAGTTGGACTGTGCAGTCCCTGAGCACTCCCCCTAGGATGCTGTCAGGCCCAGATTCTTTTCTTGGGTTAAGTCTGCACAGTGTCCTCTGGACTGCACAGACATCATCCGAGAGATCAAATAAGTATCTGTAAGTATAGTCTAGGGATGTAGGTTGCAAGTCATGTTCTCTCTCATGGACTATGACTGAGTCATATCATAAGAAGTTACTAGGCTTATGGCCCTAGGGCCCTTACAAGCCTAGCCAAGTTCTACCCTTATTTCCATGATTGGCACCAATTGCACTGGTCCAAGAGGCACACAGGTGGACCCCCTGTGATGAATTTATGGTTATGTATCCAATCGTCTACATTGCATTTGAAGAGGGCCAATGAGATGTTCTGTTTGACATGAAGTGGGAGTACATTCCAAACATGTGGTACCCTCTGGGAAACAAATCTGACCCTCCAGCATGTACTCTTACTATCATATACCAGGTTAAGGTCTTTAGAGTGAGTAATCTGTGTACCATTTGATTTGTGGATATGCAGCATTTCCAATACAGCATGGACAAAGATTGCCATATATGCAAGGCATAGATTGCCTCTGAGTAGTCTCGATGAAACAGAATAAAGTGACAGTGATTTCAGATAATCCGCATAGGATAGATGCTGAAAACCTTGAATTATCCTTGTGAGGGAACTTTTGTGGTCTCTCCAATTTCTGCACGTTCTTGGAAAGGTGCATACCAAAAGGGGCATTACATTCCATTATTGGCCTGATGAGAGGAAAGCACAGAGAGATTATAACTTCTTTCATTCTTTCATTTTCTGGTTACAATGGCCTTACTTATGAGTTGAGCAATACAGAATGCCCTTTTTACCACTGTGGGGACATGGAGATCAAAGGTAAGGTTACTGTCAATCTATGTTCCCAGGTCTCTCACCAGTGAGTGCATACTTAGGATTTTGTTATTGATGTGGTAATTAGCAGGAACATTGCACGTACTGAGAGGGATGATAATACATTTGTTTTCATTGAGGGTAAGGCCATTGGCATCAATCTTTTGTGTGTGTAAGATCCTCTTGTAGGATGTTGAAATCATTTGGAGATTCTATGACAGCTCCCAGTTTGCAGTCGTCAGCAAACGTTGTCAGCCGCGGACCTTTAGTTTTCGCTTTTACTTTGAAGAACTAGGTTCCAAACAGTAGAGGTGCCAGGACAGATGCCTATGCAACACCACTGGTTGCAGGTCTGCTGTTGGAGGTGGATTTCCCTAATTGGAGTGTATAGGGTTCTATCAGTGAGCCAGTTAGTGCCCCATCTAATGATATAGGGGTTGATATCTAGCTGGATGAGTTTGTCAATGATGCCTGAGTGGGGGATAGTGCCAAATGCCTTGGTTAAGTCTAGGTAGGCTGTATGCATAGATTTCTCCTCATCCAGGGCCTTGGTGACTGCCTCTAAGAAGTTCACAATGTTTCAGAAGCATCATCTCCCTTTAACAAATCCAAACTGAGTAGAGGCAAGTGTTGCAGCTTACCTATATCTTTGTTGATAAGGTCTTCTCACGTTTAAATTTCTCCAAATCTTTTGGGTTTCTAAATACCATGATGGGAATAGACCTCATTCCTAAGTCAAAAGAACGATTAAAGTTCATGAAATTAGCATTGTTTCACTCTATGATGTCAGCGAAAAGTGCTCTTCACAGCACTCGCAATGTGCCCAGTAATGACTCCTTCTGTAATTCGTATGGAGATACGTGTATTGGTAGCATATCTGAATATGATGGTAGACTCTTTGTTTATAAGACCTACTGCCCCTACTACTATTGGAACTATCTGGGTATCCTTCTTCCACATTGCTCTCATTTCTGCTTGCAAATCCTGATATTTTATAACCTTGTGTCTCTCTGTACGCAGGACACTGTAATCACTGGGCGTGGCGATTTCAATGATCAATGCTACTTTTGTCTTCTTTTCTTAGACTACTATATCTGTTTTTGTATCATCTGTCTTTTGAATTGTTGGCAATGGATGATCCCAAGTGATATAGACTTCATAATTTTCTATGATGCTCTGGGGCTCATGTTTCCAGTGTTTTTCAGCCACTTCAAAATCATAATGTTTGCACAATCCCCCAGTGCAACCGTCTCACCACATTATTGTGCCTTTCAGTATGCAGTCCTTCTGCCATTAGTATGCCACAACCAGCAATGAGGTGTGTGACAGCTTCCAATTCTGTTTTACAAAACCTACATTTGTCTGTTTCTCCCATATGTTCAATGGACTTTGTAAACCAGCGTGTACATAAGCCACTATCCTGTGCCGCTAATATTAACCTTCCATCTCTTGGTTTGAATTCACCTCTCCTTAACCATTCCTGCATTTGTTCCTGATCATGAGGTTCTTCCAGAAGTTTTCTATACTTGCAACTACATTTATGCATTTTCCACATTTCTTGCCATTTCATCTGATCCTTCACCTTATATTCTTTCTTTTGTTTTTTGGCACATTCAGTTGCTGCCTGATTTTTATCTACTTCTGGTTTGATTTCCATTCCTGCTTGATGGTGATATTGTTCTGCTAAGTTAAGCAGGGAAGTCATCTTAGATTTATTCTCCTCATGTTTCAAAACTTTCACTATGTTTGGGTCTCATGAGGTCAGCAGATATGCATGGAGTCCCACAATTAAAGATCTATACATGTAATCAATTTCAATAAAGTCCATGATGACTCACTCAATGGCCTTTTAGATAAGGCTAGTCAGGCTAATAAGTCTATAGTTGTCAGGGTCAGTGGAAGCACCACCTTTGTGCAAGGGAATAATGGTGACCATTTTCAATTCATCTGGGAAGTGCTTAGACTATGACTGAAAAGAGTACCCAGTGGTGTTGCTAATTCTTGTAGCAGCTCGTGTCGGATGCAGGGTGAGATGTTATCAGGTCCCATAGATGCTGTGATTTTGGCCTTAGAAAGGGGATTTATGACTTGCTCTTTAGAGATACAAGGTAGGAGACAGGTGGTAGGGATGTCATCAGGTATATCCGGTGGGGAAAGGGAAGAGAAGTTTTCACAGAACCTGTCACCTAACAAGTTAGCTATGTCCACAGGCTCAGTATATGTGGTATCATTAACTACCAGTTTGGCACAGATCTGGGCCTGTCCTTTTAGGTAATGGATGTAACTAAAGAAAATCGTATGGTTGTTCATAGATGAGGAATCTAATTTGGATTCATAGTTTGCCTTTGAGGACCTCACAGGAAGTCTTATTGGCTTATTTAAGCTGTGGAGGGAGTGTTTCCATTTTAGGGCTCAGTCTCTCTTACTCTTAGAAGTAATTTCTTCCTGTTATTGTAAAGCATGTTAATGGCAGTTGTCCATCAGACATGTGTGCTCTTCCTTGTAGAGCTTGTTTTGGTCCTATCAGGTACAGCTGAGTCAAAGCAGTTAAGCAGGTATTTGTATAAAGTGCTGTTGTAGAACTTGGCATAGTTGCCAGGTCCATCAGAGGGGGGAGGTGCAGTACAGCTATTTATACCATCCCGTAAGAGGCAATGATTTGCTTTGGAGAAGTGTTTTAGTTTAATTGCTGGGGGGGGGGGGGGGGGCAGTGTGCTAGCTACTTCAAATGAGACAGATTTATGGTCAGATATCATTAGGGAAGACCTCACAGTGGGTGTGCTAGAGTGGCTAAGAAAGTGCCTTTTTTAGGCATTGCCTCAATGAGAAAATGCTAGGAGGCTCAACAATTAACTGCATTCGCTGGAAGCTGTCCTCAACTTGGAAGACGCAGACATTTGTGCAGTCACGGAGACCTGGTTCAAAGCTGTGGACTGCACTCCAAACATACTGGGTTACAACTTCTTCCAAATGTTCAGACCTCAAATGGAAGGCATGTAAACTAAAGAAGGCAATGTAGCAATACTCATTAAAGATATAAATACATCCACAGTGGTTAAGCAGTATGATTCCCTGGAGAAACCTCAGGTGGAATTAACTGTTGGTAGGGCACCTATTCAAGTCATTGCCAGCTACAGGACCCCCTACATGAATCAGGACACCCACTCTGCTTATTTGGATATATGTCAGTCTATCAAGATACATCCAAACACCATGGCTTTCGGCAACTTTAATTACTGATGCATTGAATGGGTAAATTACTCGTGCTCCACCTCACTTGCCCAAAGGTTACTCGACTTCATTAATTCCATATCCCTGGACCAGCTGGTTGACACCCCCACAAGGGGAGCCAACATCCTGGATCTGGTACTTACCGATATGAGTGACCACTGTAGCACCCCCACTATGAGGTTCTCCCTGGTGAGATCTGAACACAAATCGATCTCATTCAAAGTAACCATAACACCTGACCCCCCCCCCCCCAGCAGCAACTTAACTAAAAATCTTCTCCAAAGCAGATTATAACCTCTTACAGGATGGTATAAATAGCTTCACTACACCTCCTTCCTCAGATTGAACTGGCAACTATGCTGAGCTCTACACCATTGCTTTATACAAACACCTGTCTAACTGCATTTACTCAGCCATACCTGATAGGACAAAAACAAGCTCCTCAAGGAACAGTAAACCTGCCTTGAGGACAACTTGAAATTCCTGTCTAAGAGTACAAGGGAAGGAGTCCTCCTAAATTGGAAACACTCCCTCCTCAGCTTAAACAAGCGAATACGACATGTTGTCCAAATTAACTTTCTAAAAAGTCAACCACAAGCCATTCTATAGTTACATCCATAACATAAAAGGAAAGACCCAGCTTTGTGCTGAACTGGCAGTTAATGATGCAACATATAATGAGCCTGTGGCATAGCTAACCTGTTGGCTGAAAGGTTCTATTAAAACTTCACTTCTGTCCCCACTACATGTACCCCATGACATCCCTACCACCTGTCCCCTACCTAGTACCTCTAAAGAGCTGGTTGTAAATGTCCTCTCTAAGGCCAAAAACACAGTATCTATGAGAGCTGATAACATCCCAGGCTGTGTCCTACATGGGTTCCAACATGAATTAGCAACACCATTGTGTACACTTTTCAATGATAGTCTAAGTATCGGCTTCGTACCAGCTGAATGGCAATCAGTCTCTGTTATTCTCTTGTACAAAGATGGTGCATCCACTGACCCCAGGAACTATATGCCTATTAGCCTGAATAGCCTTATCTGCAAGGTAATGGAGCAAATCATCATGGATCTTATCAACAAAGATATAGGTAATCTCCAAACATTTGATTCTACTCAGTTTAGATTTGACAAAGGGACATCATACCTGTTAAATCTGGTGGACCTCTTTGAGACAGTCACCAAGGCCCTGGATGAGGGAAATCTGTGCATAGAGCTTACCTGGACTTAACCAAGGCCTTTGACACTATTTCCCACTGAGGCATCACTGACAAACTTACTCACCTGGGCATCAACTCTTATATTCTTAGATGGGTCAACAGATGGCTCACTGATAGAACTCATATAGTCAAAATAGGGGGAATCATACTCCAACAGCAGACCTGTAACCAGTGGTGTTGCACAGGGATCTGTCCTGGCACCTCTACTGTTTGGAATCTATTTCTCTGAAGTACAAGCAAAAACTAAACGTCTGCGGCTAACAAAGTTAGCTGATGAGTGCAAACTGGGAACAGTCTTAGAATCGCCAAATGATGTCAGCATCATACAAGAGGGTTTTACACAAACAAATAATTGGTGCCAAAGTCATAACCTTAAACTCGGTGCAAAAAATGTATTATCATTCCTTTCAGTAAAAGTGGAGTTCCTGCTAACTACCACATCGATAGCAACATCTTAAGTATGCACTCAGTGGTGAGAGACCTGGACACAGAGGTTGACAGCTACCTTACCTTTGACCACCATGTCTCCACAGTGGTAAGAAGGGCATTCTATCTTGCTCATCTCATAAGCAAGGGTATTGTCTCCAGAAAATAAGAAGATATAACTTCCCTGTACTCTTCCCTCATTAGGCCAATAATAGAGTACAACACCCCTTTTGATATGTAACTTTCCAAGCACCTGCAGCAATTGGAGAGACCACAAAGGTTTCCCACAAGGGAAATTCAAGGTCTTTAGCATCTGTCCTATGGGGATCTTTTGAAATCACTGTCACATTATACTGCTTCATACAGACTACTCACAGATTATCTCTGACTTCCATACAAGGCAATATCTGATCCTGCTTTATTGGAAATGCTGCATATCCTTAACTGAAACGATGCATGAGTCACTCACTCTAAAGACCTTAACCTGATATTTGACATTAATAAACCTGCAGGAGGGACAGGTTTGCCTCTCAGAGGTTACCACTACTTTAGAACAGACTCTCACTTCATGTCAAACAGAGCACCTCATTGGCCCTCTTCAAATGTAATGTGGACGATTGGATGGGTGACTGTAAATTCACCCTGGGGGTTCCACTTGTGTCCCTCTTGGGCATGGGCAATAGATGCTGTTTGTGAAAATAAGGGTAAGAACTTGGCTAGGTTTGTAAGGGGCCTAGGGCCATTAACCTAGTAATTTCCTATGATTCCATAGGCTGGTGTAAAATGTTCTGGCTAATGTCCACACACACCAAGT